>NC_134358.1:245816336-246016336 GCF_048569485.1 Anomaloglossus baeobatrachus | reverse complement strand
GTCCTTTCGGCCCTCAGCCAGGTCCCAATCATCCACGTCCAACAGGCCACAGAAGGGCCAGAGGAACTCTGATGCATGGCGGTCTAAGTCACGTCCTCCAAAGACCGCCGGAGGCACCGTCTCCAAGGCGGCCTCCTCATGACTTTCGGCCTCCCCAAACCGCATCCTCGGTCTGTGGCAGGCTCTCCCGCTTTTGCGACGCCTGGTGGCCACATGTCCAAGACCGATGGGTGAGAGACATTCTGTCTCACGGTTACAGGATAGAGCTCAGCTCTCGTCCTCCGACTCGTTTCTTCAGAACATCCCCGCCCCCCGAGCGAGCCGATGCACTTTTTCAGGCGGTGAACACTCTGAAGACAGAAGGAGTTGTGATCCCCGTTCCCCTTCAAGAACGTGGTCGCGGTTTTTACTCCAACTTGTTCGTGGTGCCAAAAAAGGACGGATCATTCCGTCCTGTTCTGGACCTCAAACTGCTCAACAGACACGTGAGAACCAGACGATTTCGGATGGAATCTCTCCGCTCTGTCATCGCTTCGATGTCCCAAGGAGACTTCCTAGCATCAATCGACATCAGGGATGCTTATCTCCATGTGCCGATTGCACCGGAGCATCAACGCTTCCTGCATTTCGCCATAGGGGACGAACACCTTCAGTTTGTGGCACTGCCTTTCGGCCTGGCGACAGCCCCACGGGTCTTCACCAAGGTCATGGCATCCGTGGTGGCGGTCCTACACTCTCAGGGCCACTCGGTGATCCCTTACTTAGACGATCTCCTAGTCAAGGCTCCCTCCCGGGTGGCATGCCAACACAGCCTGACCATTGCTCTGGAGACTCTCCAGAGGTTCGGGTGGATCATCAATTTCCCAAAGTCAAAATTGATACCGACCCAATCACTGACTTACCTCGGGATGGAGTTTCATACTCTCTCAGCGATAGTCAAGCTTCCGCTGGACAAACAGCGTTCGCTGCAGACAGGGGTGCACTCTCTTCTACGGGCCCAGTCACACCCCTTGCGGCGCCTCATGCACTTCCTAGGGAAGATGGTGGCAGCAATGGAGGCAGTTCCCTTTGCGCAGTTTCATCTGCGTCCACTTCAATGGGACATTCTCCGCAAATGGGACAGGAGGTCGACGTCCCTAGACAGGAACGTATCTCTTTCACTGGCAACCAAAACCTCTCTTCAGTGGTGGCTTCTTCCCACTTCTTTGTCGAGGGGAAAATCCTTCCTGCCCCCATCCTGGGCTGTGGTCACGACGGACGCGAGTCTGTCAGGGTGGGGAGCGTTTTTTCTCCACCACAGGGCTCAGGGAACCTGGACTCCGACAGAGTCCTCCCTTCAGATCAATGTTCTGGAGATAAGGGCAGTGTATCTAGCCCTAAAGGCGTTCCATCGGTGGCTGGAGGGCAGGCAGATCCGCATACAGTCGGACAACGCCACGGCGGTCGCGTACATCAACCACCAGGGCGGCACACGCAGTCGTCAAGCCTTCCAAGAAGTTCGGCGGATTCTGCTGTGGGCGGAGGCCACAGCCTCCACCATCTCCGCAGTTCACATCCCGGGCGTAGAAAACTGGGAAGCAGACTTTCTCAGTCGCCAGGGCATGGACGCAGGGGAATGGTCTCTTCACCCGGACGTGTTTCAAGAGATCTGTTGCCGCTGGGGAACGCCGGACGTCGACCTCATGGCGTCTCGGCACAACAACAAAGTCCCGGCATTCATGGCACGGTCTCAAGATCACAGAGCTCTGGCGGCGGACGCATTAGTTCAGGATTGGTCGCAGTTTCGACTGCCTTATGTATTTCCTCCTCTGGCACTGCTGCCCAGAGTGTTACGCAAGATCAGGTCCGACTGCCGCCGCGCCATCCTCGTCGCTCCAGACTGGCCGAGGAGGTCGTGGTACCCGGATCTGTGGCACCTCACAGTGGGTCAACCGTGGGCACTCCCAGACCGACCAGACTTGCTGTCTCAAGGGCCATTTTTCCATCTGAATTCTGCGGCCCTCAACCTGACTGTGTGGCCATTGAGTCCTGGCTCCTAGCGTCCTCAGGGTTATCTCAAGATGTCATTGCCACTATGAGACAGGCCAGGAAACCAACGTCCGCCAAGATCTATCACAGGACTTGGAGGATCTTCTTATCCTGGTGCTCTGATCAGGGTTTTACCCCCTGGCCGTTTGCCTTGCCCACTTTTCTTTCTTTCCTTCAATCCGGAATGGACAAGGGTTTGTCTCTCGGCTCTCTCAAGGGACAAGTATCGGCGCTTTCCGTGTTTTTTCAAAAGCGTCTAGCCAGGCTTCCGCAGGTCCGCACGTTCCTGCAGGGAGTTTGCCACATAGTCCCACCTTACAAGAGGCCGCTGGAACCATGGGATCTTAACAGAGTGCTAAAGGCTCTTCAGAAACCACCTTTCGAGCCACTGCGGGATGTCTCCCTATCACGTCTTTCGCAGAAGGTGGTTTTTCTAGTGGCAGTCACATCGCTCCGTAGAGTGTCGGAGTTGGCAGCACTGTCATGCAAAGCCCCCTTCCTGGTTTTTCACCAGGATAAGGTGGTTCTGCGTCCGGTCCCGGAATTTCTCCCTAAGGTGGTATCCCCTTTTCATCTCAATCAGGATATCTCCTTACCTTCTTTTTGCCCTCATCCAGTTCACCAATGTGAAAAGGATTTGCACTTGTTAGATCTAGTGAGAGCACTCCGGCTCTACATTTCTCGCACGGCGCCCCTGCGCCGTTCTGATGCGCTCTTTGTCCTTGTCGCTGGCCAGCGCAAGGGGTCGCAGGCTTCCAAGTCAACCTTGGCTCGGTGGATCAAGGAACCGATTCTTGAAGCCTACCGTTCTTCTGGGCTTCCGATTCCTTCAGGGCTGAAAGCCCATTCTACCAGAGCCTTGGGTGCATTCTGGGCATTGCGGCACCAGGCTACGGCTCAGCAGGTGTGTCAGGCGGCTACCTGGTCGAGTCTGCACACTTTCACGAAACACTATCAGGTGCATGCCTATGCTTCGGCAGATGCCAGCCTAGGTAGGCGAGTCCTTCAGGCGGCGGTTGCCCACCTGTAAGAGGGGGCCGTTTTTTCGGCCCTTTTTATTGAGGTATTCTTTTACCCACCCAGGGACTGCTTTTGGACGTCCCAATTGTCTGGGTCTCCCAATGGAGCGACAAAGAAGGGAATTTTGTTTACTTACCGTAAATTCCTTTTCTTCTAGCTCCTATTGGGAGACCCAGCACCCGCCCCTGTTCCCTTCGGGCTGTTGTTCTTTTGTGTACACATGTTGTTCATGTTGAATTGTTCTTTTGGTTCATGGTTCAGTTCTCCGAACATCCTTCGGATTGAATTTGCCTTAGACCAATTTATAAGTTTCTTCCTTCCTGCTTTTGCACCAAAACTGAGGAGCCCGTGATGCACGGGAGGGTGCATAGGCAGAGGGGAGGGGTTACACTTTTTAAAGTGTAATACTTTGTGTGGCCTCCGGAGGCAGAAGCTATACACCCAATTGTCTGGGTCTCCCAATAGGAGCTAGAAGAAAAGGAATTTACGGTAAGTAAACAAAATTCCCTTCTTATTGGACAAGCTTGTGAATTTTTTTAACCCCTTAGATACAAGTAAACCTATACATGTTTCGTGTCTACAAACTCGCACCGACCTCAGGCATCACAGCGACACATCACCCTTTACCATATAGTGAACAACATGAATAAAACATCCCAAAAACTATTGTGCCATCACACTTTGTTTTGCAGTTTTTCCACACTTGGAATTTTTTTTTCTGTTTTCCAGTACACCATATGGTAAAACTAATGGTTTCATTTAAAAGTACAACTCGTCCCGCAAAAAACAAGCCCTCATATGGCAAGATTGACGGAAAAATAAAAAAGTTACGGCTCTCGGAAAAAGGGGAGCAAAAAACAAAAACGCAAAAACGGAAAGTGCCCGGGGGCTGAAGGGGTTAAAATGGTCGTCTTGTCTTATTAAACAGCTGCAGTTATTACAGCGTGTTTGCTATAATCTATAGTAATATAACATTGTTAATGTATTCTACTTGCTTGACTGTCCTTTTAGGCAAATGTCTACCATGCTAGCACCTCCAATGGAGAAAGCCGAGCCATTAAAATTTATAAAACCTCAATTCTAATGTTTAAGGATCGTGATAAGTACGTTAGTGGGGAATTCCGGTAAGGTCATTGGAAAACTTGGTGTTTTGTATGTTTTTTTTTATACTGTGTATTCATGACTGATTGAGAACAATAAAGCTAAAATAAGCCAAAGCCAGAGTGCATTGTGAAAGCAGCTAAGGCCATGTGCCCACGTGTGTGCGCTCTGCACCGCAGCGTAAAGTCACTGCATGTCCGCTTCAGAGCGCAGCTGAAAAGCTCCCTTCTGAAACTTTGGTGACTGCAGAATTCGTGCGCTCTGGATGCTGCCTCTCCCTATAGACAGAATGGAGACAGCATGCAAAGCGCACGAAAGAAGTGACATGTTGCTTTTTAGAATGCAGCGATTTGGCAGCATGCAAATCGCTGCGTTCTAAAACGCAACGTTGGCATGGATTATGCAAAATCTTCATAGACTGTGCTGGGGACGCAGGACGCATGCAGTTATGCTGCAGTGCAATACGCAGCGTAACTGCACGCAAATACACAACGTGGGCACAGAGCCTAAGGGTATGTTGACACAGGGCTTTTATTGGTAAGTGTTTGCTGTGTTCTTTTAGCTGCAGATTTGCCTTGGTTCTATGCAAATCCATGCTAAAAAAAAAAGCTGCTTTTTACAGTCCCAGCAAAGTCTGAGATTTCTGGAATCTCATATATACGTACGTACACACACACACACACACACACACACACACACACACACACACACACACACACACACACACACACACACACACACACACACACACACACACACGCCAAGTTTTTTTCTTCAGCGCTCTATTGGGAGACCCAGACGATTGGGGTATAGCTACTGCCCTCCGGAGGCCACACAAAGCACTACACTAAAAAGTGCAAGGCCCCTCCCCTTCTGGCTATACCCCCCCGTGGTATCACGGGTTCTCCAGTTTTCAAGCTTTGTGCGAAGGAGGTCAGACATCCACGCATAGCTCCACAGATTTTAGTCAGCAGTAGCTGCTGACTATTTCGGATGGAAGAAAAGAGGGCCCATATAGGGCCCCCAGCATGCTCCCTTCTCACCCGTGGATGGTGTTGTAAGGTTGAGGTACCTATTGCTGGTACAGAGGCTGGAGCCCCACATGCTGTTTTCCTTCCACATCCCCTTGTAGGGCTCTGTGGAAGTGGGATCCTGCCGGCCTCTAAGCTCTGACGCCGGGCTCCGTCCACAGACCCAGTTGAACCTGATGGATATGGAGCAGGAGTACATTCAGGGACATGGCCCTGCATCATACAGGTACTCTGTGTCCCCGGCAGGCACAGACACACTCCGGGCTGGCTGGGTGTTGTAGTGCGCCGGGGACCGTAACGATTGAGTTGGTGTTCCTGCAGTTTACTGGGGGACTTTGTGTTGTGGGAACGCAGCGCCGACCCCCACTGGACCGGGCGGCGCTGCTGTGACTTGTAGTGCGCCGGGGACACGCCGACCGCGCTTTTACGGCGGCGGCGTTTATAAATCCAGTCCCCGGCTTTTGCGGCCTAGCTCCGCTTCGTTCCCGCCCCCACCCTGTCAATCAGGGTAGGGGAGAGACGCTGTTTCGCAGCAGCGACGAGGGCTGGAGCCTGATTTACATGCTCCAGCCCTCTCACTAGGCACAGAGGGAAGCAGGCTTCCCGCTCTTAGTCAGGAACGCCCAGGGCCCGCCCCCCCTCCTCTCCCAGGACGCCGGCAGCCATTACATGCAGTCTGGCTAGAGGAAGGACGCAAGGCTCTGGGAGACCTGGACTAGGGGGCTTTTGGAGACCACACACCCGCTCTTAAGCGGGCGGTAAGCGGCATTTCAGCTGGCCCCTCTAGTGCCTCAGTGTGTATTGGTGTATTGTGTCACCAGATATATATATTTATTTATTTCTTGCACTGTGAGGTCGCTTCCTGGCTGGATACCCCAGATAGCTCTGAGGAGGCAGCAACATGTCATCCACAAAACGCAAGGCTGCCAAGGCAAGGGCTGTGTACACTGCGTGTGCTGCATGTGGGGCTGCTCTACCAGCAGGTTCCAAAGACCCCCATTGTGTGCAATGCTCAGATCCGGTGCTGCTTCGCCAGCCGGAGTCCGGAGAGGTAGTGACCCAGGCTGAGACGCTTGTAAGTCCTGCCCCGGTGTCAGGGACAGACTTTGCAGTTTTTGCTGACGGAATGTCTGTGACTATGGCAAAAATCCTTGAAACTTTGCAATCCATGACTGGGGCTCAGTCTATGGACACGGCGAGGTCTCTGTCCTCTAATCCCCCTCAGTTGGAATTATTCCAGACTGCAAGGGGGTCCCCGGCTTCCCAGGCTGAGTATTATGACTCAGATGATAGCCCCAGCCACCCTAAGCGAGCTCGCTGGGAAAGACCCTCAACGTCATCACACTGCTCAGGGTCTCAGCGCAATCAGTCGCCCTGTGATGCGTCTGAAGAGAGTGATCAGGAGTCTTATCCTGGAACCCCTCTCAATCTGGATACCCCGGATGGGGACGCCATGGTAAACGAGCTTATCTCAGCCATCAATAGACTGTTGGATATTTCTCCCCCAGCTCCTTCTGCAGAGGAGGCAGCTGCAGAGCAGGAGAAGTTTCGTTTCCTATCCCAAGCGTAAATTGAGTGCTTTCTTGGATCACTCTGACTTCAGAGAGTCAATCCAGAAACACGACGCTCATCCAGAAAGGCGTTTCTCTAAACGTTCTAAGGATACACGTTTTCCTTTCCCCCCCTGATGTGGTCAAGCGCTGGACCCAGTGTCCAAAAGTAGACCCCCCGATTTCCAAACTTGCAGCTAGATCCATAGTTGCAGTGGAGGATGGCGCTTCACTTAAGGATGCCAATGACAGACAGATGGACCTTTGGTTAAAATCTGTCTATGAGGCTATCGGCGCGTCGTTTGCTCCAGCATTCGCAGCCGTATGGGCACTCCAAGCTATTTCAGCTGGTTTAGCAAAAGTGGATGCTATCATACATCCAGCGGTGCCGCAAGTGGCGTCCCTTACCTCGCAGATGTCTGCGTTTGCGTCTTACGCTATTAATGCGGTCCTAGAATCTACCAGCCGCACCTCAATGGCGTCCGCCAATTCGGTAGTTTTGCGCAGAGCCTTGTGGTTAAAGGACTGGAAAGCAGATGCTGGTTCCAAAAAATGTTTAACCAGCTTGCCTTTATCTAGAGATAGACTGTTTGGCGAGCCATTGGCTGACATCATTAAACAGTCCAAGGGTAAAGACTCTTCCTTACCCCAGCCCAGATCAAGCAAACCTCAGCAGAAAAAATGGCAGCAGAGGTTTCAGTCCTTTCGAGGTGCGGGCAAGACACAATTCTCCTCGTCCAAAGGGACTCAGAGGACGCAAAGAGTCTCAGATTCCTGGCGGGCTCACGCACGCCCCAAGAAAGCAAATGGAGGAACCGCTTCTAAAGCGGCTACCTCATGACTTCCAGCCCCCCCCCCCCCCCGCATCTCCGGTCGGGGGCAGGCTCTCCCGCTTTTCCGACATTTGGATGTCACAGGTCAAAGACCGGTGGGTGACAAACATTTTGTCTCGCGGGTACAGAATCGAGTTCAGTTCTCGTCCTCCAGCTCGGTTCTTCAGAACCTCCCCACATCCAGACCGAGCAGATGCCCTGCTGCAGGCGGTGGACTCCCTAAGAGCGGAAGGAGTAGTGATCCCTGTCCCTCCTCAGGAACAGGGTCGAGGGTTTTACTCCAATCTCTTTGTGGTTCCAAAAAAGGACGGCTCATTCCGTCCTGTTCTGGACCTAAAACTGCTCAACAAACATGTGCACGCCAGGCGGTTCCGGATGGAAACCCTACGATCTGTCATTGCCTCAATGTCTCGAGGAGACTTCCTTGCCTCAATAGACATCAAAGATGCTTATCTCCACGTGCCAATTGCTACAGAACATCAACGTTTTCTACGTTTTGTGATAGGAGACGACCATCTTCAGTTCGTAGCTCTGCCATTCGGTCTGGCGACAGCCCCACGGGTCTTCACCACGGTCATGGCGGCAGTGGTAGCAGTCTTGCACTCTCAGGGACACTCGGTGATCCCTTACCTAGACGATCTACTGGTCAAGGCACCCTCTCAAGAGGCATGCCAACTCAGCCTGAATGCTACGCTGGAGACTCTACAGTCTTTCGGATGGATCATCAACTTTCCAAAGTCGATCCTGTCACCGACCCAATCACTCACGTATCTTGGCATGGAGTTCCATACTCTAGCAGCGATAGTGAAGCTTCCGCTGAACAAACAGCGATCACTTCAAACAGGGGTGCAATCTCTCCTTCAGGGTCAGTCGCACCCCTTGCGGCGCCTCATGCACTTCCTAGGGAAGATGGTGGCAGCCATGGAAGCAGTTCCCTTTGCGCAGTTTCATCTGCGCCCACTTCAATGGGACATTCTCCGCCAATGGGACGGAAAGTCAACGTCACTAGACAGGAAAGTCTCCCTCTCCCAGACGGCCAAGGACTCTCTACAATGGTGGCTCCTTCCCACCTCATTGTCTCAGGGAAGATCCTTCCTGCCCCCGTCCTGGGCAGTGGTCACGACAGATGCGAGTCTGTCAGGGTGGGGAGCAGTTTTTCTCCACCACAGGGCTCAGGGAACGTGGACTCCGCAGGAGTCCACCCTTCAGATCAATGTTCTGGAAATCAGGGCAGTGTATCTTGCCCTACTAGCCTTCCAACAGTGGCTGGAAGGAAAGCAGATCCGAATCCAGTCGGACAACTCCACAGCGGTGGCATACATCAACCACCAAGGAGGGACGCGCAGTCGGCAAGCCTTCCAAGAAGTCCGGCGCATTCTAATGTGGGTGGAAGACACAGCATCCACCATATCCGCGGTTCACATCCCAGGCGTCGAAAACTGGGAAGCAGACTTCCTCAGTCGCCAGGGCATGGACGCAGGGGAATGGTCCCTTCACCCGGACGCGTTTCAGGAAATCTGTCGCCGCTGGGGAGTGCCGGACGTCGACCTAATGGCGTCCCGGCACAACAACAAGGTCCCGGCATTTATGGCGAGGTCGCGCGATCAAAGAGCTCTGGCGGCAGACGCCTTAGTACAAGATTGGTCGCAGTTCCGGCTCCCATACGTATTCCCGCCTCTGGCACTCTTGCCCAGAGTCTTACGCAAGATCAGATCCGATTGCAGCCGCGTCATACTCGTCGCCCCAGACTGGCCGAGGAGATCGTGGTATCCGGATCTGTGGCATCTCACGGTCGGCCGACCGTGGTCACTTCCAGACCGACCAGACTTACTGTCCCAAGGGCCGTTTTTCCATCAGAATTCTGCGGCCCTGAACCTGACTGTGTGGCCATTGAGTCCTGGATCCTAGCGTCTGCAGGATTATCCCAAGGAGTTGTAGCCACAATGAGACAGGCTAGAAAGTCGACTTCTGCTAAGATCTACCACAGAACGTGGAAGATTTTCTTATCCTGGTGTTCCGCTCAGGGAGTGTCTCCCTGGCCATTTGCATTGGCCACTTTTCTTTCTTTCCTGCAATCGGGGTTAGAAAAGGGCTTGTCGCTCAGCTCCCTTAAAGGGCAAGTCTCGGCACTATCCGTGTTTTTTCAGAAGCGTCTAGCACGTCTTCCTAAGGTGCGCACGTTCCTGCAGGGGGTCTGTCATATTGTGCCCCCGTACAAACGGCCGTTAGATCCATGGGATCTGAACAGGGTACTAGTTGCTCTCCAGAAGCCGCCTTTCGAGCCTCTGAAGGAAGTTTCCTTTTCTCGCCTGTCACAGAAAGTGGCGTTTCTTGTTGCGATCACATCGCTTCGGCGAGTGTCGGAGCTGGCAGCTCTGTCATCCAAGGCTCCCTTCCTGGTGTTCCACCAGGACAAGGTAGTGCTGCGCCCCATTCCGGAGTTTCTCCCTAAGGTCGTATCCTCGTTTCATCTTAATCAGGATATCTCCTTGCCTTCCTTTTGTCCTCATCCGGTCCACCGGTATGAAAAGGACTTACGTTTGCTAGATCTGGTGAGAGCACTCAGAATCTACATTTCCCGCACGGCGCCCATGCGCCGTTCCGATGCACTTTTTGTCCTTGTCGCTGGCCAGCGCAAGGGGTCGCAGGCTTCTAAAGCCACCCTGGCTCGATGGATCAAAGAACCAATTCTGGAAGCCTACCGTTCTGCTGGGCTTCCGGTTCCTTCAGGGCTGAAAGCCCACTCAACCAGAGCTGTGGGTGCGTCCTGGGCTTTGCGACACCAGGCTTCGGCTCAACAGGTGTGCCAGGCAGCTACCTGGTCGAGTCTGCACACTTTCACCAAACATTATCAGGTGCATACCTATGCTTCGGCGGATGCCAGCTTAGGTAGAAGAGTCCTGCAGGCGGCAGTGACATCCCCGTAGGGGAGGGCTGTTTTGCAGCTCTAACATGAGGTATCTCTTTACCCACCCAGGGACAGCTTTTGGACGTCCCAATCGTCTGGGTCTCCCAATAGAGCGCTGAAGAAGAAGGGAATTTTGTTACTTACCGTAAATTCCTTTTCTTCTAGCTCTTATTGGGAGACCCAGCACCCGCCCTGTTGTCCTTCGGGATTTTTTTGTTGTTTGCGGGTACACATGTTGTTCATGTTGAACGGTTTTTCAGTTCTCCGACGTTATTCGGAGTTAATTTGTTTAAACCAGTTATTGGCTTCCTCCTTCTTGCTTTGGCACTAAAACTGGAGAACCCGTGATACCACGGGGGGGTATAGCCAGAAGGGGAGGGGCCTTGCACTTTTTAGTGTAGTGCTTTGTGTGGCCTCCGGAGGGCAGTAGCTATACCCCAATCGTCTGGGTCTCCCAATAAGAGCTAGAAGAAAAGGAATTTACGGTAAGTAACAAAATTCCCTTCTTTTTTCTGACTGTTTTGTCAAATACCTGCATTTCTTTGTCGCTCCATTGGGAGACCCAGACAATTGGGTGTATAGCTTCTGCCTCCAGAGGCCACACAAAGTATTACACTTTAAAAAGTGTAACCCCTCCCCTCTGCCTATACACCCTCCCGTGGATCACGGGCTCCTCAGTTTTATGCTTTCTGTGGAAGGAGGCACACATCCACTCATGCATTCTCATATTAGTTATGTCGGTTGGAAGAAAAGAGGGCCCCCACGGGGCCCCCGGCATGTTCCCTTCTCACCCCACTACGTCGGCGGTGTTGTTAAGGTTGAGGTACCCATTGCGGGTACAAAGGCCGGAGCCTCATGCCGTCTCCTTCACCATCCCTTAGCGGCTCTGGGAGAAGTGGGATCCTGAGCGGTCATCCATTTGCTGGGACCGTGCTCCCTCCGCAGCCCCTGTGGGAATCTGCCGGACCGGAGTCTATTCAACCTCAGGGACCGGGCCCTGCAACTCTAAGGTACTCTGTGTCCCCATTGGAGACTGTGCAGGAGCGCACCTTCTTCCCGGACGCTGCGGCAGCTGCTGAATTGAGAAGACCGGCGGACTTCTGCGCCGACCGTGCCTGCTTGTCGGGCGCGGTCTCAAATTTAGTCCCCGGCTTCATCGCGGCCTAGTCGCAAAAATCCCGCCCCCGGGCCTGCCAGTCAGGGGTAAGGGCGGGACTGCCGACCTGACGTCGGATGTGAGGGCTGGAGCATCCTGCATGTTTCCTCCCCCCTCACTGATCACTGTGGGGACCCCAGATTCCCGCACTTTCCTGGCGCCGCCCACGGCTCCACTCCTCGCCTGAGAGCTCCGGCAGCCATTTTTTGGGCATTCTGCCGGTGGAGGATTCTCAGGAACAGCTCTGCAGCTCCGGGGGACCTAAGGCTGGGAATCTGGAGGCACACACTCCGCTTGTTAGCGGTCGGTAAGCCACACCGGTCACCCGGTGCTGGTCCCTCCTAGGGTGCCGGAATAGATACGTATTTATATATATATATATATATATTTCTGTTCGGTCGGGCTGTATACCCTTTTTTGCCCATATACCCTCAGTGATCATTCTCCTAGGAGACAACAGCATGTCGTCCACAAGGAGCAAAGCTGTTAAGGCACAGGGTTTTTTTGCGGCCTGTACCTCTTGTGGGGCTATGTTACCTGTAGGTTCCACCTACCCTCACTGTGAGCAATGCTCGACCCCTGTTTCGCTTGCTCAGCCGGAGCCTCGGTCACTAGTGGGCCCCTCGGCTCATGTAGACCCCCCTGCTCCCCCTGTCCAGGCGGCAGGGACAGAGTTCGCCTCTTTTGCTGAGAAACTCTCTGAGTCACTTTCACAATCCATGGCTCAGTCTATGGACAAATGGTCTGCCAAGCTGCTAGAAGCTTTGCAGTCCAGACCGGTCCTTACACAGGCCCCGGCCCCTGTTGGATCGTCGCCTCCAGGCCCCTCTCGGTCCGAGCCGCAGCGCGCTCCCAGGTTGGGCCCTAGGTCCCACGCGGAGGACTCCTGCCAGGACCACAGTCCTAGACAGGCTAAGCGGGCTCGCTGGGAATCTTCCCCGACTTCTTCACGCTGCTCGGGTTCCCAGCTTGAGGACTCTCTGGAGGACGAGGCGGACGTCGCAGCTCAGGGTTCTGACCCTGACGTCGCCCTTAACCTTGATACACCTGAGGGGGACGCATTAGTGAATGATCTTATCTCGTCCATCAACCAGGTGTTGGATCTTTCTCCCCCGCCTCCTACTGTGGAGGAGTCGGCGTCTCAGCAGGAGAAACACCAATTTCTGTTCCCCAAACGTACACGTAGTGCGTTCTTCGATCACTCTAACTTCAGAGACGCTGTCCAGAAGCCCAGAGCGGTTCCGGACAAGCGCTTTACTAAGCGCCTCACTGACACGCGTTACCCCTTCCCCTCTGAAGTCGTTAAGGGTTGGGCTCAATGTCCCAAGGTGGATCCTCCAGTCTCTAGATTGGCGGCTAGATCTGTGGTATCGGTTGCAGATGGCTCATTGCTAAAGGATGCCACTGACAGGCAGATAGAGCTCCTGGTGAAGTCCATCTATGAGGCCACGGGCGCGTCTTTTGCCCCGGCCTTTGCAGCCGTGTGGGCACTCCAAGCTATCTCAGCTTGTCTGGCTGAGATTAATGCTGTCACACGTAATTCTGCTCCGCAAGTTGCGTCTTTGACTTCTCAAGCGTCAGCTTTTTCTTCCTACGCCATGAACGCAGTCCTAGACTCTGCTAGCCGTACAGCTGTGGCATCCGCTAACTCTGTGGCAGTCCGCAGGGCCATGTGGCTGCGCGAATGGAAGGCAGACTCGGCCTCCAAGAGGTTCTTAACTGGTTTGCCGTTTTCTGGCGAACGCTTGTTTGGCGAACGATTGGATGAGATTATTAAGGAATCCAAGGGAAAGGACTCCTCCTTACCTCAGTCCAAACCTAAGAGACCTCAGCAACGGAAAATTCAATCGAGGTTTCGGTCCTTTCGTCCCTCCGCCAAGCCCCAATCCTCTTCGTCCAGCAGGCAGGAGAAAGGCCAGAGGAACTCCTATGCGTGGCGGTCCAAGTCACGCCCCCAAAAGGCCGCAGGAGGCACTGCCTCCAAGGCGGCCTCCTCATGACTCTCGGCCTCCCCTGGCCGCATCCTCGGTCGGTGGCAGGCTCTCCCGCTTTGGCGACGCCTGGTGGCCACATGTTCAAGACCGATGGGTGAGAGACATTCTGTCTCACGGTTACAGGATAGAGTTCAGCTCCCGTCCTGCGGCTCGTTTCTTCAGAACCTCTCCGCCCCCCTGCTCAGGCCGACGCACTTTTTCAGGCAGTGGACGCTCTGAAGACAGAAGGAGTTGTGACCCCTGTTCCCCTTCAGGAACGTGGTCGCGGCTTTTACTCCAACTTGTTCGTGGTGCCAAAAAAGGACGGATCATTCCGTCCCGTTCTGAACCTCAAGCTGCTCAACAGACACGTGAGAACCAGACGGTTTCGGATGGAATCTCTCCGCTCGGTCATCGCCTCGATGTCACAAGGAGACTTCCTAGCATCGATCGACATCAAAGATGCTTATCTCCACGTGCCGATCGCACCCGAACATCAACGCTTCTTGCGTTTCGCCATCGGGGACGAACACCTTCAGTTCGTGGCATTGCCTTTCGGCCTGGCGACAGCCCCACGGGTTTTCACCAAAGTCATGGCATCCGTCGTGGCGGTCCTACACTCTCAGGGCCACTCGGTGATTCCCTACTTAGACGATCTCCTAGTCAGGGCCCCTTCTCGGGTGGCGTGTCAACACAGCCTTACCGTCGCTCTGACGACTCTCCAGCAGTTCGGGTGGATCATCAACTTCCCGAAATCCAAGTTGACACCGACCCAATCACTGACTTACCTCGGGATGGAGTTTCATACACAGTCAGCGGTAGTCAAGCTACCGCGGGACAAACAGCTTTCTCTGCAGGCGGGGGTGCAATCACTTCTTCGGAGTCAGTCACACCCCTTAAGGCGCCTCATGCACTTCCTGGGGAAGATGGTGGCAGCGATGGAGGCAGTGCCGTTCGCGCAATTCCATCTACGGCCGCTCCAATGGGACATTCTCCGCAAATGGGACAGGAGGTCGGCTTCCCTCGACAGGAACGTCTCTTTACCTTGCAACTAAGACGTTACTTCAGTGGTGGCTCCTTCCCAATTCTCTATCGCAGGGAAAATCCTTCCTACCCCCAACCTGGGCTGTGGTCACCACGGACGCGAGCCTGTCAGGGTGGGGAGCGGTTTTTCTCCACCACAGGGCTCAGGGAACCTGGACTCCGACAGAGTCTTCCCTTCAGATCAATGTTCTGGAGATAAGGGCAGTGTATCTAGCCCTATTGGCCTTTCATCGGTGGCTGGAGGGCAGGCAGATCCGTATCCAGTCGGACAACGCCACTGCCGTCGCATACATCAACCACCAAGGCGGCACTCGCAGTCGTCAAGCCTTCCAGGAAGTCCGGCGGATTCTGCAGTGGGTGGAAGCCACAGCCTCCACCATCTCCGCAGTTCACATCCCGGGCGTAGAAAACTGGGAAGCAGATTTTCTCAGTCGTCAGGGCATGGATGCGGGGGAATGGTCTCTGCACCCAGAAGTGTTTCGAGAGATCTGTCGCCGCTGGGGAACGCCGGACGTCGATCTCATGGCGTCACGGCACAACAACAAAGTCCCGGCATTCATGGCACGGTCTCAAGATCACAGAGCTCTGGCGGCGGACGTGTTAGTTCAGGACTGGTCGCAGTTTCGACTGCCTTATGTGTTTCCTCCTCTGGCGATGCTGCCCAGAGTGTTACGCAAGATCAGGTCCGACTGCCGTCGCGCCATTCTCGTCGCTCCAGACTGGCCGAGGCGGTCGTGGTACCCGGATCTGTGGCATCTCACGGTGGGTCAACCGTGGGCGCTTCCAGACCGCCCAGACTTGCTGTCACAAGGGCCATTTTTCCATCTGAATTCTGTGGCCCTCAACCTGACTGTGTGGCCATTGAGTCCTGGCTCCTAGCGTCTTCAGGGTTATCTCAGGATGTCATTGCCACCATGAGACAGGCCAGGAAGCCAACGTCCGCCAAGATCTATTACAGGTCTTGGCAAATTTTCTTATCCTGGTGCTCTGATAACGGTTTTCCTCCATGGCCGTTTGCCTTACCCACTTTTCTTTCATTCTTTCAATCCGGAATGGACAAGGGTTTGTCACTCGGTTCTCTCAAGGGCCAAGTATCGGCGCTCTCCGTATTTTTTCAAAAGCGTCTAGCCAGACTTCCGCAGGTCCGCACGTTCCTGCAGGGAGTTTGCCACATAGTCCCACCTTACAAGCGTCCGCTGGAACCCTGGGATCTTAACAGGGTGCTAACGGCTCTTCAGAAACCACCTTTCGAGCCGCTGCGGGATGTCTCTTTATCACGTCTTTCACAAAAGGTGGCCTTTCTAGTGGCAGGTACATCACTCCGGAGAGTGTCTGAGCTTGCAGCGCTGTCATGCAAAGCCCCCTTCCTGGTGTTTCACCAGGATAAGGTAGTTCTGCGTCCAGTCCCGGAATTTCTCCCTAAGGTGGTATCTCCTTTTCATCTCAATCAGGATATCTCCTTGCCTTCATTTTGCCCTAATCCAATTCACCAATGTGAAAAGGATTTGCTCTCTTTGGATCTGGTGAGAGCACTCCGGATCTACGTGTCTCGCACGGCGCCCCTGCGTCGTTCAGATGCGCTCTTTGTCCTTGTCGCTGGCCAGCGTAAGGGTTCGCAGGCTTCCAAGTCAACCTTGGCTCGGTGGATCAAGGAACCGATTCTCGAAGCCTACCGTTCTTCTGGGCTTCCGCTTCCTTCAGGGCTGAAAGCCCATTCTACCAGAGCCGTAGGTGCGTCCTGGGCATTGCGGCACCGGGCTACGGCTCAGCAGGTGTGTCAGGCAGCGACGTGGTCTAGTCTGCACACTTTCACGAAACACTATCAAGTGCATACCTATGCTTCGGCAGACGCCAGTCTAAGTAGGCGAGTCCTTCAGGCGGCGGTTGCCCACCTGTAAGAGGAGGGCCGTTTCGGCTCTTTTTATTGAGGTATTCTTTTACCCACCCAGGGACTGCTCTTGGACGTCCCAATTGTCTGGGTCTCCCAATGGAGCGACAAAGAAGAAGGGAATTTTGTTTACTTACCGTAAATTCCTTTTCTTCTAGCTCCTATTGGGAGACCCAGCACCCGCCCCTGTTCCCTTCGGGCTGGTTGTTCTTTTGTGTACACATGTTGTTCATGTTGAATTGTTCTTTTGGTTCATGGTTCAGTTCTCCGAACATCCTTCGGATTGAATTTACCCTAGACCAATTCATAAGTTTTCTCCTTCCTGCTTTTGCACCAAAACTAAGGAGCCCGTGATCCACGGGAGGGTGTATAGGCAGAGGGAAGGGGTTACACTTTTTAAAGTGTAGTACTTTGTGTGGCCTCCGGAGGCAGAAGCTATACACCCAATTGTCTGGGTCTCCCAATAGGAGCTAGAAGAAAAGGAATTTACGGTAAGTAAACAAAATTCCCTTCTTTTCGTCAGGTTTTTAAAGAATGAGCATGTCAATTCTTTGCTGCAGATTTACTACGTTTTTTCATTGATAAAACCCATTTTGGAGAAAAAAAAAATCTGCAGCAAAAACGCCACTAAAAAAACTCATGAAAAATGCACCAAAAAATGCAGATGACTCAAAGGAGATTTCCTGCCACAAGATCATCTTTTGGTCAGGAAAAAACTTACCAAAAAAGCCCTGTGTAAACATAGTCTAATAATCCTGTAATAAGGGTTTTGCTGCTTAAACAAACATGGCAAATAAAGACTTTGACAGGACAGGCAGCCCTGAATTCTGTGTGTTAACCCTTGCAGCATGCTTTCTTCAGCTTACATAGCAAAAATCTGCTGACTGATTCCCTTTTTAAATGAGCCAAATACTGTTTGTGAGGGTTCCAGGCATGTGGGTATGTCAAATACTTGGGAATTGATTACCCCTCTAAGTCTGCTGTTATACCGATGATACTGTTACAATTTTTTCTTCATCGTTCCTTATGGGAGACCCAGACCATGGGTGTATAGCTTCTGCCTCCGGAGGACACACAAAGTACTACACTAAAAAGTGTAGCTCCTCCCTCCTAGCATATACACCCCCTGCATAACCAAATATAGCCAGTTCAATGCTTTGTGTTCAGGAGGCACACATCCACATTCATGCATTCTCATCTGATTTTCATTTTAAAGAGTTTGAAGAAAAGCGGGTCCAAGCCTGGACTCCCGGCATGTCCCTTCTCACCCCACTGTGTCGGCGGTGTTAAGGTTGATTTCAAGGCTGGACCCTTACATGCTGCGCTCCTTCACCATCCCTCGGGCTCTGGCTTGAAGTGGGAGCCAGCACGGTTCTCACTGCTTTGCAGGAGACCGGTCTCCATCCGCAGCCCTTTCAGGACCCTGCCGGATGGAGCACTCATCCCTCAGGGACCTGGCCCTGTGTCTCACAAGCTAAGTATTGAGACGTTATTGTCAGGGGGGTCCCTTGTACTTTAATGTTGGGGAGAGTGTGTTTTGTACCATTTGTGACATTTCCGGCCGGTTCTCTGGTTTTCACCAGAGAACCGCGCCGAGGGTGCCTGAGTGCCGGCTGCATTGTAAAATTTAGGCCCCGGCTTCGGCTGCGGCCTAGTTTCGTTTTCACTGCCCCTGCATGTCAGTCATGCAGAGGGACAGTGCGGCGCCGCCCACCGGCCGTTCAGCTCAGGGGAGGACACTCCTCTCTGAGGAGATGTTTCCCTCCCCTGTATATCCCCTTGGCCCTCCGGTTCCCGCTCTTGGGCTAGGCCCCGCCCCCCTCCTCACTCCGGCGCCATTTTATCAGCGTTCTCACACTGATCGGCGCTGGCTGCTGCATCTCTGCAACCTGTCTGGGGGTCCGAGCTGTGGAATCCGGAGGGCACACAAAACGGTCTGGTAAGCCACAACCTCTGGTTGTGAACTTTCTTATACACTCTCTGGGGGTCATTCTGAAGGAGTGTATTCTTTACTGCAGAGCTTCCACCTCAGCAGCATGTCTCACACTAGGAGCAAGGCTGCAAGGCTGTACTCAATATGCACTGCATGTAAGCTCGTACTGCCTGAACCGAGCACATATCCTCATTGAGATACCTGCTCTAACATGGTGGTGCCTCAGCCTGGAGTCTCCCCAGTGGTCCCTCCGGCTGCTCCGGCCCCGGTGGCTGAACCCCCGGCTTGGGTAGAAGTGTTTTCTAAATCTATCTCACAGTCCTTCGCCGACTCCATGGGACAGCTGTCCCGGACTCTGCTGAGCAGGCATCAGCCCCCTTCTCAGGGCGCCTGTGCTGCTTCGGCTCGCTCTGCAGAGCTCACAGAGGATTCTTCATCTGCTCCCAGACCCCGTCCTCCTAAGAGGAGACGCAGGGATCCCTCTCCTTCCTCGTCCCGCGGCTCCGATTCACGAGCCGACCCGCAGGACGAGGAGGATATCTTTACTGGGGGCTCGGACGCTACCTCCATGTGCCCCATTGATCTGACCGAGGGTGACGCAGATGTGAGTGACTTGATTGCGTCCATTAATTCTGTACTGGACCTCAATCCGCCAGCATCAGAGGAGCAACCCTCTCTGGCAGAAAAGCACCAGTTTACCTTGCCTAAGAGAACAAGGAGTGTGTTCTTTAACCACTCCAGTTTTCAAGCCACTGTGTCCAAGCGCAGAGCCTGTCCTGACAAACGCTTCCCAAAGCGTGGTTCTGACGACCGTTATCCTTTTCCACCAGAGGTGGTCAAGGAGTGGGCTCACTCACCAAAGGTAGACCCTCCGGTGTCTAGACTCTCAGCCCGGACAGTTGTATCTGTGGCTGATGGCACCTCACTTAAGGATCCCACTGACCGCCAGGTTGACCTCCTGGCTAAGTCTGTCTATGAGGCGGCAGGGGCCTCGTTCTCCCCATCCTTTGCAGCAGTGTGGGCTCTCAAAGCCATCTCTGCTTCCCTAGAGGAGATGCATTCCCTCACTAGGGACTCTATGCCTGAATTGGTTGCCTTAACTTCCCAGGCTTCAGCCTTTTCAGCCTACGCCATGTCTGCCATGCTGGAGGCCTCTCATCGCACTGCGGTGGCCTCCGCTAATTCCCTCGCTATCCGCAGGATCTTGTGGCTTCGACAGTGGAGGGCAGATGCTTCCTCAAAGAAGTACCTTGCTGGGCTCCCATTTGCTGGGTCCAGGCTGTTCGGTGAACAACTGGATGAAATAATTAAGGAGGCTACTGGCGGTAAGAGTACTTCCTTGCCGCAGACTAAAACCAGGAAACCTGTCCAGGGCAGGAACCAGTCGAGGTTTCGTTCCTTTCGTTCCTCCAACTGGTCGTCCTCTAAGCCCTCGGCCTCGTCCACTAACTCAGCCAAGGACCAGAAGCCCACCTGGCGCAAGAAGCCGCGTCCACAAAAGTCCGCAGCAGCTGCTGCCACTAAGGCAGCCTCCTCTTGACTATCTGGCCGAGCCAGCAACGTCCTTGGTCGGTGGCAGGCTCTCCCACTTTGGCGACGTGTGGTTTCAACACGTCTCCGATCAGTGGGTGCGGGATATCATCTCCCACGACTACAGGATAGAGTTCTCCTCCAGCCCGCCAAACAGATTTTTTCTGTCAACTCCCCCCTGCTCCAAGGCTGCCGCCTTCTCTCAGGCCGTGGCATCCTTGCAGGCCAGCGGAGTGATTGTACCGGTTCCCGCCAGGGAACGGTTCAGAGGTTTTTACTGAAATCTCTTCCTAGTCCCCAAAAAGGACGGTTCCTTCCGGCCCATCCTGGATCTCAAGCTTCTCAACAAGCATGTTCAGGTGCGGCACTTTCGCATGGAGTCTCTGCGATCAGTCATTGCCTCAATGACCCAAGGAGATTTCCTGGCATCCATCGACATCAGAGATGCCTATCTGCATGTGCCAATTGCAGTTTCACACCAGCGTTGGCTACGTTTTGCAATCTGAGAGGAACATTTCCAATTCGTGGCTCTCCCCTTCGGGTTAGCCACGGCCCCTCGAGTATTTACCAAGGTCATGGCAGCAGTGGTTGCGGTTCTGCACCTCCAGGGGTTGGCAGTGACTCCTTACCTGGACGACCTTCTTGTCAAGGCTTCATCCAGCGCAGACTGTCAGCGGAGTGTCTCGCTCACTCTCGCCACTCTTGTTCAATTCGGGTGGCTTGTCAATCTGCCCAAGTCCACTTTGACCCCGACCCAAGAACTCACGTACCTAGGGATGCAATTCGAGACTTGTCAAGCACTTGTCAAGCTGCCCTTAGTCAAACAGCAGTCCCTCCATCTGGCGGTGCGCTCTCTGTTGAGGCCCCGCCGTCATTCCATCAGGCACCTCATGCAGGTGCTGGGTCAGATGGTGGCGTCAATGGAAGCGGTTCCCTTTGCCCAGTTCCATCTGCGTCCTCTGCAGCTGGACATTCTCCGCTGTTGGGACAAGCGAACTTCTTCCTTGCACAGGTTGGTGACTCTGTCGCCACAGACCAGGAGCTCTCTTCAGTGGTGGCTTCGGCCCCTCTCTCTGTCTCAGGGACGCTCCTTCCTGGCCCCGTCCTGGGTGATCCTCACCACGGATGCCAGTCTATCCGGCTGGGGAGCAGTATTTCTCCACCACCGAGCAGAGGGCACTTGGACTCCGTCCGAATCAGCCCTCTCGATCAATGTGCTGGAAATCAGAGCTGTGCTCTTAGCTCTCGTAGCCTTTCACCACCTGTTGGCGGGCAAGCACATTCGAGTCCAGTCAGACAACGCGACAGCAGTTGCCTACATCAATCACCAGGGCGGGACTCGCAGCCGCCTGGCAATGTTGGAGGTTCAACGCATCCTTCAGTGGACGGAGGACTCCAAGTCCACCATATCCGCAGTCTACATCCCAGGCGTAGAAAACTGGGAGGCAGATTATCTCAGCCGTCAAACCGTGGACAACGGCGAGTGGGCTCTGCATCCGGCAGTGTTCCGGTCGATCTGCCGCAAGTGGGGAACTCCGGAAGTGGATCTAATGGCATGCCGGCACAACAACAAGGGCCCGGTTTACGTGGCTCGCTCCCACGATCCTCAGGCCTTTGCAGCGGACGCGCTGGTTCAGGATTGGTCCCAGTTCCGTCTGTCCTACGTGTTTCCCCCTCTAGCTCTCTTGCCCAGAGTCCTGCGCAAGATCAGAATGGAGGGCCGTCGGGTCATACTCATTGCTCCAGACTGGCCCAGGCGAGCTTGGTACCCAGACCTGCTCCGTCTGTCCGTAGAGGTGCCGTGGCATCTCCCGGACCGTCCAGACCTTCTCTCACAAGGTCCGTTTTTCCGCCAGAATTCTGCAGCTCTCAGATTGACGGCGTGGCTCTTGAGTCCTGGATCCTGACTGCTTCCGGCATTCCTCCCGAAGTCATCTCCACTATGACTCAGGCTCGGAAGTCTTCCTCGGCCAAAATTTACCACAGGACTTGGAGAATTTTCCTGTCCTGGTGTCGTTGTTCCGGCCACGCCCCTTGGCCTTTTGCCCTGCCGACCCTTCTGTCCTTCCTGCAGTCTGGTCTGCAGCTAGGACTATCCCTCAATTCCCTCAAGGTACAGGTCTCGGCTCTGTCAGTGTTGTTCCAGCGGCGTATCGCCCGGCTGGCTCAGGTGCGCACCTTCATGCAGGGCGCATCTCACATCATTCCGCCTTACCGGCGGCCTCTGGATCCCTGGGACCTTAATCTGGTCCTCACGGCCTTGCAGAAACCCCCTTTTGAGACACTTAGGGAGGTTTCTTTGTCTCGTCTTTCACAGAAAGTGGTCTTTCTAGTGGCCATAACTTCTCTCAGGAGAGTCTCTGATTTGGCTGCGCTCTCCTCGGAGTCACCTTTTTTGGTTTTTCACCAAGACAAGGTGGTTCTTCGTCCGTCTCCGGACTTTCTTCCTAAGGTGGTATCTCCTTTCCACCTTAACCAGGATATTTCCCTGCCTTCCTTTTGTCCGGCTCCTGTTCATCGCTTTGAAAAAGCGTTGCATACTCTGGATCTGGTGCGGGCGCTCCGGATCTATGTGTCTCGCACCGCTGCTCTTAGGCGGTGCACCTCTCTTTTTGTGCTAACCACTGGTCAGCGTAAGGGCCTCTCGGCTTCTAAGCCGACCCTAGCTCGCTGGATTAGGTCGGCCATTTCCCATGCCTACTAGTGTACTCAAGTGCCTCCCCCGCCGGGGATCAAGGCACACTCGACCAGAGCTGTCGGTGCCTCTTGGGCTTTCAGGCACCAGGCTACGGCTGAGCAGGTCTGTCAGGCTGCCACTTGGTCCAGTCTGCATACCTTTTCGAAGCACTACCAAGTGCATGCTCATGCTTCGGCAGATGCGAGCTTGGGCAGGCGCATCCTTCAGGTGGCTGTCGCCCATTTGTGAAGTTAGGTTTCGCCTACTTCTCAGTTTTCTGTTTATTCCCACCCATGGACTGCTTTGGAACGTCCCATGGTCTGGGTCTCCCATAAGGAACGTTGAAGAAAAAGAGAATTTTGTTTACTTACCGTAAATTCTTTTTCTTATAGTTCCGACATGGGAGACCCAGCACCCTCCCTGTTGCCTGTTGGCAGTTTTCTTGTTCCGTGTGTTTTCCCTGGCTGTTGTAGACAGAGGTTCCGGTTGTTCCGGGTTTTGCTCTATCTCTACTTGTGGGTGGATGTCCTCCTTTAGCTTTTGCACTAAACTGGCTATATTTGGTTATCCAGGGGGTGTATATGCTAGAAGGGAGGAGCTACACTTTTTAGTGTAGTACTTTGTGTGTCCTCCGGAGGCAGAAGCTATACACCCATGGTCTGGGTCTCCCATGTCGGAACTATAAGAAAAAGAATTTACGGTAAGTAAACAAAATTCTCTTTTTTTTTGGCTTTTATTTCTAAGTAATTCTTTACCAGTTAAATTGTAATGCCTGCCCTGCGCAGATTTCACATGTGTTTTCACACCTTTCTTTTGTCATTTCTGTGTATGCATTACTCAGTTTAACAATGTTATCTTCCCAAATTCTATCTTGTGTTCTTTACTTCCATTCCCTTTTAAGGTTTCGACATGGCTATTGCAAAGGAAACCCTCGAAAAATGGTGAAGACATGGGCAGAAAAAGAAATGAGGAATTTAATACGGTAAACTATATTGGGTTTTTATGTGATAAGAGATCATCACAGAGGGGTAGCAGGTTATTAATGTATTTATACAAGATATGGTTGTGCACACACCGTATTTTTCGCTATATAAGACTCACCTGATTATAAGACGCACCCCCAAATTTGGTGAAGGAAAAGAGAATTCTTTTTTAATAAATGGGGTCCATCTTATAATGCCAGTGTCCATCTAACAAATCATATAGGGTATATGTCCCTCATAGCCCCCCCATCCTAAAATTAGCCCCCTTAATCTGGATATGGCCCCCTTATATTGAATATAGCCCCCTTGTGCTGGCACACGTCCCCCAGTGATGCCACATGTCCCCATTTGCTGCCCATGGCCCTCTGTGGCCGGCACACGGCCCCTATTGCTGCCCATGGCCCCCTGTGGCTGGTACACGGCCCCTATTGCTGCCCATGGCCCCCTGTGGATGGCGCACGGCCCCTATTGCTGCCCATTGCCTCCTGTGGCTGGCGCACGGCCCCCTGTGGATGGCACACATCACCCTGTGTTTGATATGGCCCCCATGCTGCTACTTATAGTAAAATAGCGCTGTCCTCCCTTGTGTCTCCCTCCGTGCTGCTGAGCTCCTCCACTTCCTGGTTCTCGGTGCCGGTCATGTGATCGGCACAGCAGAGTGACATCTCTGCGTGCATGATCACAGCGGCAGGAGGGAGACACCGGGGAGACACGCTGGAGGAGGTAAGTAAAGAGTTTTTTATTTTACTATGGGCAGCAGCATGGGGGCCATATCTAACACAGGGGGTCATGTGCCATCAAAGGGGAGCGCAGGCAGATACAATATGCGCCGCTGCCCCAGCCCGTCACCACGGTGCGGTTTCAGCACCTCGGTGATGGACAGCGGCAGTGCATATTATATGAGCGGGAGCGGGAGATCTCCCGCTGCAGCCTTCACCAGCCTGCCTCAGCCTCCAGCACCGCTCCAGAGCTGCCTCTACCTCCCCTGAACCCTGCAGTATATAATCCGTATATTCGGATTATAAGACGCACCCCCTACTGTCCTAATATATATATATATATATATATATATATATAATGTGTATGTATGTATGTATGTATGTATGTATATATACACTATATATAATTTCTTTTTTTTTTTTTTGTTGGCAAAACAAATTATTTTGATTCTCTCTGTAAACTGGAAGAACATGACTTATTTAATCTGTGAAACAAGGTCCTTGAGTGAAAATTTTTCCGCAATGTGAAATCACTAAAATAATTTCACAGAAACAATCAAGAATAAGAAAGAAAGGAGTGCCTGTTCCTGTCCGCAGGCGCACAGTGTGGATGGACACATGATTCTCCCTAGCTACTTTCTGAAGACAATGCACTGATTAAACTGTGCTCTTGCGGCTGGTCTCAGGCATTGTCAGTTCACAGCCACACGGGCCACGTTCAGGCAGTGCGTGATCTGGGAAAGCAAATGCGGTCACAAAGTAGAGAAGGTCCCCAAAATGCATAGAGGCGGTATCATGGTGCACATAGCCACGCATTTGAATGTGTGTATATAATATATATATGTCCTAGGAGAAGTGCTGGGTCATTTTGGCATTGTGACCTCTGTACTGTGTGACCCTTTTAGATATAAAGGCTGGGAATGTTAAGCGGGCTTTACACGCTGCAATATATCTAGCGATGTGTCGGCGGGGGTCATGTCGTAAGTGACGCACATCTGGCATCGTTAGTGATATTGTAGTGTGTGAAACCTACGTGCGATTGAACGAATAAACGATCGCATACACGTCGTTCAAAACCTTAAAATTGCACGTCGGGTTGTTCAATGTTCCCGAGGCAGCACACATCGCAGTGTGTGACACTGCGGGAATGATGAACAGCGGCTTACCTGCGTCTTGCGGCTCCCGCCGGCTATGCGGAATGAAGGAGGTAGGCGGGATGTTTACGTCCCGCTCATCTCCGCCCCTCCGCTTCTATTGGCCGGCTGCCGTGTGACGTTACTGTGACACCGAGCGTCCCTCCCACTCCAGGAAGTGGATGTTCGCCGCCCACATCGAGGTTGTATGGACGGGTAAGTACGTGTGACGGCAATTAATCGTTTGTGCGACACGGTCAACAAATTGGACGTGCCGCATATACGATGGGGGCGTGTCACATCGCATACGATATCGTATGCTTAATTGAAAGGTGTAAAGCAGGCTTTACATGAGCTTGCCATGTATTGTATAGTTCTCCGTTGGAGAACATTGGATGATACATACACAACTGACCATTTTCTCCTCTCGTTGTTATATTACAACTATTGTAAAAGAGAGTTATGATATCAATAATATGGTGTTACTTTACATTCAATGCATCTTTTGTTTCATATTTCAAGTCTCAACACTGCAGGGATTCCCTGTCCAGAGCCGGTAATGCTGAGAAGTCATGTCCTTGTTATGGGATTTATTGGAAAAAATGATACGTGAGTAACGTTTTTGTTTTTTGTTGTAATAGCTATGTTCTTTTCTTTATCGTTCCTATGGGAGACCCAGACAATGGGTGTATAGCTTCTGCCTCCGGAGGACACACAAAGTACTACACTCAAGTGTAGCTTTTCCCTCTGAGCTTATACACCCCCTGGAGAACCAGATCTAGCCAGTTTATCGCTTTGTGTTCAGGAGGCATACATCCACACATGCATTCTCATCTGATTTTTGATTTTTGGAAAGAGTTTAAAGAAAAGCGGGTCCAAGCCTGGACCCCCGGCATGTCCCTTCTCACCCCACTGTGTTGGCGGTGCTGTTAAGGTTGATTCCAAGGCTGGAGCCTTACATGCCGTGCTCCTTCACCATCCCTCCGGGGCTCTGGCTTGAAGTGGGAGCCAGCACGGTTCTCCATGCTTGCCAGGAGACCGGTCTCCATCCGCAGCCCTTCAGGATCCTGCTGGACCGGAGCACTCATCCCCAGGGACTTGGAACCCTGCGTCTCAGCAAGCTAAGTACCTGAGACGTTTATATATTGGGGGTCCCTGTACTTTATTGTTGTGGGAGAGTGTGCTGAGTGAGTTTTATGACATTTCCGGCGGGTTCTCTGGCTGTCGCCTGAGAACCGCGCCGATGGTGCCTGCGCGCCGGCCGCACCGCTCAAATTTAGGCCCCGGCTTCGCCGGAGGCCTACTTTCGGTTTCACTGCCCTCGCATGTCATTCATGCAGAGGGACAGCGCGGCTCCGCCCAGCGGCCGTTCTGCACAGGGGAGGGACACTCCTCACTGAGTACATGTCTCCTCCCCTGTAAGTCTCTATGGCCCTCCAGATCCCGCTCCCAGAGTAAGTCCCGCCCCCTCTCTTCGCTCCGGCGCCATTTTCTCAGCGTTTTCCCTGCGATCAGCACTGGTCTGCAGCATCCCTGCTGAGGTGCTTCGGTGTCCGGGCTTCGGGATCTGGAGGGCACACAACACCGCTCCAGTGGTTTGGTAAGCCACAACCTCTGGTTGTGGACCTCTGTATATACTCTCTGGGGGTCATTCTGGCAGAGCCCCCACTGCAGCAGCATGTCTCACACGAGGAGCAAGGCTCCAAGGTTGTATTCAGTATGCACTGCATGTAAGCTCCTACTGCCTGAACCGAGCACCTATCCACATTGTGATGCCTGCTCTAACCTGTCGATGCCTCAGCCTTGGATCGCACCCCCAGTGGTCTCTCCGGCTGCTCCGGCTCCTGTGGCTGAACCCCCGGCTTGGGTAGAATCCTTATCTACGTCTATCTCCCAGTCTTTTGCCAACTCCATGGGACAGCTGTCCAGGACTTTGCTGAACATGCATCAGCCCCCTTCACAGGGTGCCTCTGCTGCTAGGGCTCTCTCAGGACCGGAGCTCACAGAGGATTCATCATCTGGTCCCAGACCCCGTCCTCCTAAGAGGAGACGCAGGGCTCCCGCTCCTTCCTCGTCCCGCGGCTCTGTTTCAGAAGCTGACTCGCAGGACGAGGAGGATGCCTTTACAGGGGGCTCGGAGGCTAACTCCATGTGCCCCATTGATCTGTCCGAAAGTAACTCAGATGTTAGTGATTTGATTGCGTCCATTAATTCTGTACTGGATCTTAATCCGCCAGTATCAGAGGAACAACCCTCTCTGGCAGAAAAGCACCAGTTTACCTCGCCTAAGAGAGTAAAGGGTGTGTTCTTTAACCACTCCAGTTTTCAGGCTGCTGTGACCAAGCCTAGGGCCTGTCCTGACAAACGCTTCCCAAAGCGTGGTTCTGATGACCGTTTTCCCTTTCCACCTGAGGTGGTCAAGGAGTGGGCTCATTCACCAAAGGTAGACCCCCCGGTGTCTAGACTCTCAGCCCGGACCGTTGTATCAGTGGCTGATGGCACCTCTCTTAAGGATTCCACTGACCGCCAGGTTGACCTTCTGGCCAAATCTGTATATGAGGCGGCAGGGGCCTCGTTCTCCCCGACTTTTGCAGCAGTGTGGGCTCTCAAAGCCATCTCTGCTTCTCTAGAGGAGATGCATTCCCTCGCCAGGGAATCTATGCCCGAAATGGTTACCTTAACTTCCCAAGCTTCAGCTTTTTCATCCTATGCCATGTCTGCCATGCTGGAGGCTTCTCACCGCACTGCGGTGGCTTCGGCTAATTCCCTCGCTATCCGCAGGATCTTGTGGCTTCGAGAGTGGAAGGCAGATGCTTCTTCAAAGAAGTACCTTGCTGGACTCCCTTTTGCTGGGTCCCGGCTGTTCGGTGAACAGCTGGATGAAATTATTAAGGAAGCTACTGGCGGGAAGAGTACTTCTATGCCACAAACCAAAACCAGGAAACCTGTCCAGGGTAGGAATCAGTCGAGGTTTCGTTCCTTTCGTTCCTCCAACTGGTCGTCCTCTAAGCCCTCGGCCTCGTCCACTAACTCAGCCAAGGACCAAAAATCCAACTGGCGCACAAAAGTGCGTCCACAGAAGACCGCAGGAGCTGCTGCCACTAAGGCAGCATCCTCTTGACTATCTGTCCGCGCCAGCAACGTCCTTAGTCGGTGGCAGGCTCTCCCACTTTGGCGACGCGTGGTTTCAACACGTCTCCGATCAGTGGGTTTGGGATATCATCTCCCACGGCTACAGGATAGAATTCTCTTCCAGCCCGCCAAACAGATTTTTTTTGTCAACTCCCCCCTGCTCCAAGGCCGCCGCCTTCTCTCAGGCCGTGGCATCCTTGCAGGCCAACGGAGTAATTGTACCGGTTCCCGTCCGGGAACGGTTCAGAGGTTTCTACTCAAATCTCTTCCTAGTCCCCAAAAAGGACGGTTCCTTCCGGCCCATCCTGGATCTCAAGCTTCTCAACAAGCATGTTCAGGTGCGGCATTTTCGCATGGAGTCTCTGCGGTCAGTCATTGCCTCAATGACCCAAGGGGATTTCCTGGCATCCATCGACATCAGAGATGCCTATCTGCATGTGCCAATTGCAGTTTCACACCAGCGTTGGCTACGTTTTGCAATCTGAGAGGAACATTTCCAATTCGTGGCTCTTCCCTTCGGGTTAGCCACGGCCCCTCGGGTATTCACCAAGGTCATGGCAGCAGTGGTTGCGGTTCTGCACCTCCAGGGGTTGGCAGTGACTCCTTACCTGGACGACCTTCTAGTCCAGGCTTCATCCAGCGCAGACTGTCAGCGGAGTGTCTTGCTCACTCTCGCCACTCTAGCCCAATTCGGGTGGCTTGTCAATCTGTCCAAATCCACTCTGACTCCGACCCAGAGGCTCACGTACCTAGGGATGCAGTTCGAAACTCTGCCGGCACTTGTGAAGTTGCCGTTAATCAAACAGCAGTCCCTCCAACTGGCGGTGCGCTCTCTGGTGAGGCCCCGCCGTTATTCCATCAGGCACCTGATGCAGGTGCTGGGTCAGATGGTGGCGTCAATGGAGGCTGTTCCCTTTGCCCAGTTCCATCTGCGTCCACTGCAGCTGGACATTCTCTGCTGTTGGGACAAGCGGCCTTCCTCATTGCACAGGTTAGTGGCTCTGTCGCCACAGACCAGGAGCTCTCTTCAGTGGTGGCTTCGGCCCCTCTCTCTGTCTCAGGGACGCTCCTTCCTGGCCCCGTCCTGGGTGATCCTTACCACGGATGCCAGTCTATCCGGCTGGGGAGCGGTATGTCTCCACCACCGAGCACAGGGCACTTGGACTCCGTCCGAGTCAGCCCTCTCGATCAATGTGCTGGAAACCAGAGCCGTGCTTCTGGCTCTCCTAGCTTTTCACCACCTATTGGCGGGCAAGCACATCCGAGTCCAGTCAGACAACGCGACAGCGGTTGCCTACATCAGTCACCAAGGCGGGACACTCAGCCGCCTGGCAATGTTGGAGGTACAACGCATCCTTCAATGGGCGGAGGACTCCAAGTCCATCATATCCGCAGTCCACATCCCAGGCGTGGAAAACTGGGAGGCAGATTATCTCAGCCGTCAAACCGTGGACAGTGGCGAGTGGTCCCTGCATCCGGCAGTGTTTCAGTCAATCTGCCGCAAGTGGGACACTCCGGACGTGGACCTAATGGCATTCCGTCACAACAACAAGGTTCCGGTTTACGTGGCTCGCTCCCACGATCCTCAGGCCTTCGCTGCGGACGCTCTGGTTTAAGACTGGTCCCAGTTTCGTCTGTCCTACGTGTTTCCCCCTCTAGCTCTCTTGCCCAGAGTTCTGCGCAAGATCAGAATGGAGGACCGTCGAGTCATCATCATTGCTCCGGACTGGCCCAGGCGAGCTAGGGACCCAGACCTGCTCCATCTGTCCGTAGAGGTGCCGTGGCATCTTCCGGACCGTCCAGACCTTCTCTCACAAGGTCCGTTTTTCTGCCAGAATTCTGCGGCTCTCAGATTGACGGCGTGGCTCTTGAGTCCTGGATCTTGATGGCTTCTGGTATCCCCCCTGAAGTCATCTCCACTATAACTCGGGCCCGTAAGTCTTCCTCTGCCAAGATCTATCACAGGACTTGGAAAATTTTCCTGTCCTGGTGTCGCTCTTCCGGCCATTCTCCCTGGCCTTTTTCCTTGCCGACCCTTCTGTCCTTTCTACAGTCCGGTCTGCAGCTGGGACTGTCCCTCAACTCTCTCAAGGGACAAGTCTCGGCTCTGTCAGTGCTGTTCCAGCGGCGTATCGCCCGGCTGGCTCAGGTCCGCACCTTCTTGCAGGGCGCGTCTCACATCATTATGCCTTACCGGCGGCCCTTGGATCCCTGGGACCTCAATTTGGTTCTCACGGTTTTGCAGAAACCCCCCTTTGAGCCTCTTAGGGAGGTCTCTTTGCATCGTCTTTCACAGAAAGTGGTTTTTCTAGTGGCCATAACTTCCCTCAGAAGAGTCTCTGATTTGGCTGCGCTCTCTTCGGAGTCACCTTTTTTGGTTTTTCATCAAGACAAGGTGGTTCTCCGTCCGACTCCGGACTTTCTTCCTAAGGTGGTCTCTCCTTTCCACCTTAACCAGGACATTACCCTACCTTCCTTTTGTCCGGCTCCTGTTCATCGCTTTGAAAAAGCGTTGCATACTCTGGATCTGGTGCGTGCTCTCCGGATCTATGTGTCTCGCACCGCTGCTCTGAGGCGGTGCACCTCTCTTTTTGTGCTAACCACAGGTCGGCGTAAGGGCCTCTCTGCTTCTAAGCCGACCTTAGCCTGTTGGATTAGGTCGACCATTTCGGATGCCTACCAGTGTTCTCAGGTGCCTCCCCCGCCGGGGATCAAGGCACACTCGACCAGAGCTGTCGGTGCCTCTTGGGCTTTCAGGCACCAGGCTACGGCTCAGCAAGTCTGTCAGGCTGCCACTTGGACTAGCCTGCATACCTTTTCAAAGCACTACCAAGTGCATGCTCATGCTTCGGCAGATGCAAGCTTGGGCAGACGCATCCTTCAGGCGGCTGTCGCCCATTTGTGAAGTTAGGCTCCGCCTACTTCTTAGTTTTTCTGTTTATTCCCACCCATGGACTGCTTTGAGACGTCCCATTGTCTGGGTCTCCCATAGGAACGATAAAGAAAACGAGAATTTTGTTTACTTACCGTAAATTCTTTTTCTTATAGTTCCGTATTGGGAGACCCAGCACCCTCCCTGTTGCCTGTTGGCAGTTTCTTGTTCCGCGTGTTATCACCGGCTGTTGTTGTAGGCAGAGGCTCCGGTTGTTCCGGTTGCTCTGTTTTTACTTGTGGGTGGCTATTCTCCTTCAGCTTTTGCACTAAACTGGCTAGATCTGGTTCTCCAGGTGGTGTATAAGGTCAGAGGGAGGAGCTACACTTTTGAGTGTAGTACTTTGTGTGTCCTCCGGAGGCAGAAGCTATACACCCATTGTCTGGGTCTCCCAATACGGAACTATAAGAAAAAGAATTTACGGTAAGTAAACAAAATTCTCTTTTTTGATTAGATCCTAGGATAAAATGAATGTGTGAGATCGCTAAGTAATTGAATGGAGACCTGTAAATATACATTATTTAAAACCCGTCAGTGGATTCATACTGCCCAAACCACGGGCAGCATGAGTCGGCAGAGTTTAGCAATTGCAGCCAGATATGTCTAAAAACATTGTTTGAAGACCCTGCCGGGGACTATAGGGAGAGACTAGTCCGGTGTCTGACTCTGAGTCGCAGGCTCAGCTTTGTTTCTGAGAAAATGTTCCTGGCATCAATCATGCAGTCAGGCTCCGATTCATGATGCCGGTGGATTGGGCAGCATGAATAGACTCACGGGGTTCCTTGAAACCTGTTGTATTCATGCTTTTAAAGGGAACCTGTCACCAGTTTTTTCCCTATTAAACCAAAAATATCACCTTCTGCAGCTCCTGTGCTGTATTCTAGGAAGGTGCACCTTGTTGCTGGCCCCTCTTTCAGATCTCTAAAAGAGCTTTATAAAATCTTACCGTTACTTATGCAAATGAGTTTGGTTGGCTAGTTGGGCGGGCTCTAATTCGATTCCTGTCCCCCCTCCTGCCGCTGTTCGCCGTCCCCAGGCATAATTTACATGGATGATGCCGCCCCATGCTGCTGGAGTCTCTCGCAGGCGCATTTTGCTGTTCCCCTATCATGGGGCTGAGCATAAAGTTCCCCTCACGCGAGCGCCGGTGATGTAGTTGTGCAGGCGCTAGAGTATGGGCGGCGCTGTGTATGACCTCACCAGCGTTACCCTCGTACCCACCCATAATCTCGCGCCTGCGCAACTACATCACCGGCGCTTGCGTGAGGGGAGCTTTATGCTCAACCCCATGATAGGGGCACAGCGAAATGTGCCTGCGCGAGACTCCAGCAGTGTGGGGCAGCATCATCCATGTAAAATCATTACGGCAAACAGGAGGGGGGGGGGTTAGGACTGAATTAGAGCCCGCCCATCTGGCCAGCCAAACTCATTTGCTTAGGAAACAGTAAGATTTTATAAAGTTCTTTTAGGGGTCTGCAAGGGGGGCCATCAACAAGGTGCACCTTCCTAGAATGAAGCCCAGGAGCTGCAGAAGGTGATATTTTTGGTTTAATAGGGAAAAAACTGGTGACAGGTTCCCTTTAATTAGCGAACGCTAATGTGTGTTTATATAATGTTGAGTTTTATTCATTTAAGGTGTATATTTTTGTATACTGGTGAGTGTATACCAGGGCCAGTCATGGTGTATGCAGTGGTTTTGCCATGCTGATACCATCCACGTGTATTGCACTGCAATTTTTAGAATGTTATCAACATATAGTGGAAAAAATCCTTCCGAAATTAATTTTGCTGTTGATTTGCAATGCTTATGCTTTGTGTGAAAAAGCCGTGCAGTACAGAGGGGGAAATCCAAAAGTAGATATTGTAGGTATTCTGCCACGTATGAACTTGCCGTACTGGGTCTATCATTCTCGCCTTGATTTCCGTTCTTCTTTTTCAAGGCCTGCTCCGTTGTTGAAGAATGTCCAGTTGTCGGACTCTAAGGCTCGGGAGATTTATTTGGACATTATGCATTACATGAGAGACATGTACCAGGATGCCAGACTTGTACATGCAGATCTTAGTGAATTTAACATCCTGTAAGTAATGGAAGACGACTAGTGAGTGATGTAGAAAAATACCTCGTGCTGTCTAAATCTGTGAACATAATGGCTGGGAGATATGTATGAATTCAGTATTCACATTGTGAAATGATTTGTCTAGGCTGTGTTAGATATCCAGTGTATGGAAAAATCCACATGTAACATTTATCACTGCGTATGACCCTACCCTAAGGCTATGTTCACACTAGAAAAATGATTTTTCTTAAGAAATTTCTTAAGAGTGAAGGATTAGTGCACCTGCGTTAAAAAATGCACCTGCGTTTTTGCCGCGTTTTCGGTGCGTTTTTGGTGCATTTTTACCGCTGGTTGCTCCCTGTGTTAATGTGCCAGTTATCTATGGCAAATAACGCAGTTAGCTGCAGAAAAGAAGTGACATGCTCATTCTTTTTCTTAAGAGAATCTACTGAAAGAATTTTCTTAAGAAAAAAACGCAGTGTGCGCACAGCTAATTTTTTTTGCCATAGGTTTTGCTGGGGAATGTCTGCAGAAAGGTTACAAGAATTTCTCAAGAAATTTCTGCAGCAAAAACGGACCAAAAACGCAGGTAAAAAACGCAGTGTGTGAACATAGCCTTATAATGGAGACCTGCAGGGATAGTTGTACTAACTAAAGAACCCCCCAGTGTGCCAAATAAGAGGCTGGAAGTTGGCTAGCCTGATATTTTTTTACCTCTGTAAGATCTCCCAGGAGATGCTGACAATTAGGAAATGCTTGTCCCAAATAGTTTATAAGGGCAACACGTAGGGTAAAATATAAGTGATGCCCCTGATTGTCTCCTGATTCTATGTATACTAGGCTTCAATCAAATTCTATTCAGGAGACTGACAAATGAGATCAAAGGATTACTATTGACTGGTATTTTCAAGAATGAAATGGGACAGACTGCAATCCAACATTGGAACAAGATTTCTCAAAATCATTTATTAACAATACAGTGGTACCTCGCTTAACGAGTAACCCACTTAACGAGAATTTCGCTTAACAAGCAAAGCTTTCTGTAAAAGCTTACCCGATACACGGCCCACACCGGAGAACATCAAGTCCCAGGAGACCGGCGATGGAACGGAAGGTAAGGTGAGCATATAATGTGTTTGTGTGTGTGTGTGTTTTGTGTGCGTTTGTGTGTGTGTGTGTGTGTGTGTGTGTGTGTGTGTGTGTGTGTGTGTGTGTGTGTGTGTGTGCGTTTGTATGTGTTTGTGTGTGGAATGACAGAATAGGGGACCAGGATGGGACATTTAACTAGTTGTGGAACGAATTGTCAGCATTGCAATGATTTCCTATGGGAAATCTTGCTCTGCTGAAGGAGTAAGTTGGTTAACAAGCACAGTCCCAGAACGGATTGTTCTCGTTAAGCAAGGTACCACTGTACTATATAGTGCCTGTGTACAATCAGAACTCCTCAGAGATGCTCATCTAATATGGAGTCATTGGATCCTTTATCTTCTTGCTTGTCCTACTTGCATTGCAGGATCTAGTTATATGACAAATTGTAGATATCATTCATGACATGCAATACTTGTCGTGGAATTTTCGCCGTGTTTTGTTTGGTGATTTAGATATTTTCTGGTTCGGAATGGAGCTTTGAATGCCTTACTACAATACATTTCAGGTACAATAATGGACAGGTATATATAATCGATGTGTCTCAGTCAGTGGAACACGATCATCCACATGCTTTGGAATTTCTCCGTAAAGACTGTGCCAATGTGAATGGTGAGTTTTACATTTTTATTATTAAAGGGAGTCTGTAATCAGTGTTTCATACCCCAAACTATTTATATATGCATTTAGCTCTTTCAAAGACAAGTCCAGCAATATCTCTACATGGTCAGTTTATTCCTCCATTACTGAGAAATCAGTGTTTGAATTGATCTGCAAATGAGACTGAAGAGCTATTTGTAGATCTGAAGCCTCTATCACTCCAGCTCTATTACATGCCTAGTGCTTCTGCCTCCTGTTTGACAGTTTCTGTGCTGTGTGTCTTTAGGCAACGGAGGCGTCAGTTAAGCAGGAGGAAGCGGCGCTGGGTGGGGAAATAGAATTGGAGCGACTATGCATGTGCATACTTTCTTCATCGTTCCTTATGGGAGACCCAGACCATGGGTGTATAGCTACTGCCTCCGGAGGACACACAAAGTACTACACTCAAACGTGTAGCTCCTCCCTCCTAGCATATACACCCCCTGGTAGCCAGTCCTAACCAGTTTCAATGCTTTGTGTTCAGGAGGTCACACACACACATGCATCCTCTGATTTTTGATTTTTGATTTTTTGGATTTCAAAGATTTGGAAGAAAAGCGGGTCCAATCTGGACTCCCGGCATGTCTCTTCTCACCCCACTGTGTCGGCGGTGCTGTTAAGGTTGACTTACAAGGCTGGAGCCTTCACATGCCGCGCTCCTTCACCATCCCCTGGGGCTTTGGCTTGAAGTGGGAGTCATCTCGGTTCTCACTGCTTTGCAGGAGACCGGTCTCCATCCGCAGCCCTGTTCAGGATCCTGTCGGACGGAGCGTTTAACCCCCCCCCCAGGGACCTGGCACCTGCGTCTCAAGCTAAGTATTGAGACGTTTTTACCACAGAAAGTGGTCTTTCCAGGGGTCCTTTGTACTTTATTTATTGGGGGGAGTGTGTTATATGTCTGTTGTAACATTTCCGGCCGGTTCTCCAGTTTTCACTGGAGAACCGCGCCGATGGTGCCTGCTCGCTGGCCGCATGTTTAAATCTAGGCCCCGGCTTCGCCTGAGGCCTAGTTTCGGTTTCACTCCCCCTGCATGTCAGTCATGCAGAGGGATGGTGTGGCTCCGCCCAGCGGCTGTGCAGCACAGGGAACGGACACTCCTCTCTGAGGAAGGATTCCCTCCCCTGTATACCTCTTTTGCCCCCTCTCCTCGCTCCGGTCGCCATTTTCTCAGCGTTCTCAAGGTCTGCATAGACACAGAGATACCACATTGTGACAAATGGGGGCCTGGGCTGGGGGACTGGAGGGCACAGAAATGTATGTTAAACGGTCTGGCAAGCCACAACCTCCGGTTGTGCAGCTGCTTATATTCTCTGTTTATATACTCTGCTGGGGGTCATTCTGGAGATGCATTCCCTCACAGAGCCCCCACTTCTGCAGCATGTCTCACATCAGAGCAAGGCTGCAAGGCTGTTCTTAATATGCACTGCATGTAGACTCGTACTGCCTGTACTGAGCACACAAACACAGTGGTTCCTCAGCCTGGAGGCTCATCAGTGGTCCCTCCAGCTGTGCTCCGGTGGTGCTGAGCATGCATTAGCCCCCTTCTCAGGGCGCTTCGGCTGCTACGGCTCGCTCAGCAAAGCTCTCAGAGGACTCTTCATCTCAGACCCCGTCCTCCTAAAATGGAGACGCAGGGTTCCCTGTCCTTTCCCGTCCCGCAGCTCTGATTCACGAGCTGACTCACTGGACGAGGAGGATGTCTTTACTGGGGGCTCGGACGCTACTTAATGTACCATTGATCTGTCCGAAGGTGATGCAGATGTTAATGATTTGATTGCGTCCATTATATTTGTACTGGACCTCAATCCGCCTGTATCAGGGGAGTATCCCCCTCTGGCAGAAAGGCATCAGTATACCTTAAAGAGAACAAGGAGTGTGTTCCTCAACCACTCCAGGTCTCAGCCCACTGTGACCAAGCCCAGAGCCTGTCCTGACAAACGCTTCCTAAAGCGTGGTTCTGATGACTGTTTCCCCCTTCCACCAGAGGTGGTCAAGGAGTGGGCTCATTCACCAAGGGTGGTCTCTCCGGTGTCTAGTATTTCAGCCCGGATAGTTGTATTAGTGGCTGACGGCACCTCTCTAAGGATCCCACTGTACGTTAATTCTGTACTGGACCTCAATCCGCCAGTATCAGAGGAGCATCCCTCGCTGGCAAAAAGGCACCAGTTTACCTTGCCTAAGAGAACAAGGAGTGTGTTCCTTAACCACTCCAGTTTTCAGGCCACTGTGACCAAGCCCAGGGTCTGCTCTGGCAAACGCTTCCCAAAGCGTGGTTCTGATGACAGTCTTCCCCTTCCACCAGAGGTGGTCAAGGAGTGGGCTCATTCACCAAAGGTGGTCCCTCCGGTGTTTTGACTCTCAGCCCGGACCGTTGTATCAGTGGCTGATGACTCCTCACTTGCGGCTTTGCTGTCCGCCAGGTTGTCCTTCTGGCAAATCTGTATGGAGGCGGCAGGGGCCTCGTTCTCCCCAGCTTTTGCAGCAGTGCGGCTTTCAAAGCAATCTCTGCTTCTCTAGACGAGATGCATTCCCTCACAGGGACTCTTTGCCCGAAATGGTTGCCTTAACTTCCAGACTTCAGTCTTTTCGTCCTATGCCATGTCTGCCATGATGGAGACTCTCACCGCACTGCGGTGGCCTCGGCTAATTTCCTCGCTATCCGCAGGCTCCTGTGGCTTCGGAAGTGGAAGGCGGATGCTTCTAAAGAAGTTCCTTGCTGGGCTCCCTTTTGCAGGGACCAGACTATTCGGGAACAACTGGATGAAATTATTAAGGAAGCTCTTGGCGGGAAGAGTTCTTCCATGCCACAAACCTAACCAGGTAACCTGTCCAGGGCGGGAATCAGTCGAGGTTTCGTTCTTTTCGTTCCTCCATCTGATCGTTCTCTAAGCCCTCGGCCTCGTCCCTCAGCCAAGGATCGTAAACCCAAATGGCGCACGAGAAGACCGCAGGAGATGCTGCCACTAAGTCAGCCTCCTCCTGGCTATCTGGCCACGCCAGCAACGTCCTTGGTCGGTGGCAGGCTCTCCCACTTTGGCGACGTATGGTTTTAACACGTCTCCGATCAGTGGGGGCGAGATACCATCTCCCACGGCTACAGGATAGAATTCTATCCAGCCCGCCAAACAGATTTTTTCTGTCAACTCCCCCCTGCTCAAAGGCCGCCGCCTTCTCACAGGCTGTGGCATTCTTGCAGGCCACTGGAGTAATTGTACTGGTTCCCGACTGGGAACGGTTCTGAGATTTCTGCTTAAATCCATTCCTAGTACCCGAAGAGGGCGGTGCCTTCCGACCTGGTTCTCAAGCATGTTCAGGTGCGGCATTTTCGCATGAAGTCTCTGCGATCAATCAATGACCCAAGGAGATTCCCTAGCATCCATCGACATCAGAGATGCCTATCTGCATGTGCCAATCGCAGTTTCACACCAGCCTTGTCTACGTTTTGCAATCAGAGTGGTCCAATTCGTGGCTCTTCCCTTGGGGTTAGCCACGACCCCTCGAGTATTCTCAAGGTCGGGGCAGCTGTTATTGCGGTCCTGCACCTCTAGGGGTTGGCAGTGATCCTTTTGTCCTGGACAGCCGTCTAGTCTGGGCTTCATCCAGTGCAAACTGTTAGCGGAGTGCCTCGCTCACTCTCGCCTCTCTAACCAATTCGGGTGGTTTGTCATTCTGTCCAAGTCCACTCTCACTTCGACCCAGCCTAATACAGGTACTGGATCAGATGGTGGTGTCAATGGAAGCGATTCCCTTGCCCAGTTCCATCTGCGTCCTCTGCGGCTGGATATTTTCCGCTGTTGGAACAAGCGGACTTCCTCCTTTCAGTCCAGGGGCTCGTTTCAGTGGTGGCTTCGGCCCCTCTGTCTCAGGGACGCTCCTTTCTGGCTCCGTCCCGGGTGATCCTCACCAAGATGCTAGCCTATCCGGCTGGGGAGCAGTATATCTCCACCATGGAGCGCAGGGCACTTGGACTCTGTCCGAATCAGCCCTCTGGATCAATGTGCTGGAAATCGGAGCTGTGTTTCTAGCTGTCTAAGCCTTTCACCATCTGTTGGCGGCCAGGCATATTCGAGTCCAGTCAGACAACGCTACAGCGTTTGCCTACATTAACCTCCAGGGCGGGACACTCAGCCGCCTGGCAATGTTGGAGGTTCATCGCATTCTTCAGTGGACGGAGGACTCCTAGTCCACCATATCCGCAGCCCACATCCCAGACGTGGAAAACTGGGAGGCAGATTGTCTCCGCCGTCAAACCGTGGCTCCACGATCCTCAGGTTTTTGCGGCAGACGCACTGGTTCAAGTTTGGTCCCAGCTTCGTCTGTATTACGTGTTTTCACCCTCTAGTTCTTGCCCAGAGTCCTGCGCAAGATCAGACAGGAGGGCCGTTGGGTCATTCTCATTACTCCAGACTGACCCAGGCAAGCTTGGTACCCTGACCTGCTCCGTCTGTCCGTAGAGGTGCCATGGCATCTCCCGGACTGTCCAGACCTTCTCTCACGAGGTCCGTCTTTCTGCCAGAATCTGCGGCTCTCAGATTGACGGCGTGGCGTTTGAGTCATGGATCTTGACGACTTCTGGTATCCCTCCTGAAGTCAGTTCCACTATGACTCGAGCTCGGAAGTATCCTTTGGCCTTTTGGCCTTGCCGACCCTCCTGTCCCTTCTACAGTCCGGTCTGCAGCTAGGACTATCCCTCAATTCCCTTAAGGGACAGGTCTCGGCTCTGTCAGTGTTGTGCCAGCGGCGTATCGCCCGGCTGGCCCAGGTGCACTCCTTTATGCAGGGCGCATCTCACATCATTCCGCCTTACCGGCGGCCCTTGGAGCCCCGGGACCTTGATTCGGTCCTCATGGCTTCCGGAAACCCCCCTTTGAGCCTCTTAGGGAGTTTTCTTGTTTAGTCTTTCACAGAAAGTGGTCTTTCTAGTGGCCATAACTTCCCTCAAGAGAGTCTCTGTTTTGGCTGCACTCTCTTCGGAGTCCTCCCTTCATCAAGACAAGGTGGTTCTCCGTCCGACTCCGGACTTTCTCCCTAAGGTGGTTGCTGCTTCCACCTTAACCGGGGCATTTTCCCTGCCTTCCTTTTGTCCGGCTCCTGATCATCGCTTTGAAAGGGCGTTGCATACTCTGGATCTGGTGCGGGCGCTCCGGATCTATGTGTCTCGCACCGCTGTTCTTAGGCGGTGCACCTCTCTTTTGTGCTGACCGCTGGTCAGCGTAAGGGCCTCTCGGCATTTAAGCCGACCCTGGCTCGTTGGTTTAGGTCGGCCATTTCCGATACCTACCAGTGTACTCAAGTGCCTCTCCCGCTGGGGATCAAGGCACACTTGACCAGAGCTGTCGGTGCCTTTTAGGCTTTCACGCCCAGGCTACGGCTCAGCAGGTCTGTCAGACTGCCACTTGGACTAGTCTGCATATCTTTTCGAAGCACTACCAAGTGCATGCTCTTGCTTCGGCAGATGTGAGCTTGGGTAGACGCATCCTTCAGGCGGCTGTCGCCCATTTGTGAAGTTAGGTTTCGCCTACTTCTCAGTTTTTCTGTTTATTCCCACCCATGGACTGCTTTAGAACGTCCCATGGTCTTGGTCTCCCATAAGGAACGATGAAGAAAAAGAGAATTTTGTTACTTACCGTAAATTCTTTTTCTTATAGTTCCGACATGGGAGACCCAGCACCCTCCCTGTTGCCTGTTGGCAGGTTTCTTGTTCCGTGTGTTATCACCGGCGGTTGTTGTAGACAGAGGTTCCGGTTGTCCGGGTTTTGCTCTGTCTCTACTTGTGGGTGGATGTCCTCCTTCAGCTTTTGCACTAAACTGGTTAGGACTGGCTACCAGGGGGTGTATATGCTAGGAGGGAGGAGCTACACGTTTGAGTGTAGTACTTTGTGTGTCCTCCGGAGGCAGTAGCTATACACCCATGGTCTGGGTCTCCCATGTCGGAACTATAAGAAAAAGAATTTACGGTAAGTAACAAAATTCTCTCTTTTTGTCGTATATCATTCTATCTAAGTAATACTAAGGTCCAATGTACATGAGATTCTTTATGGGTTTTAATTAATGTTGTTTCCTGGGCCAATCTCAAATGACTGTTAATAAATTTGGGGCTGTATTAAAGACCTAATAAAATCTGTGACTTTTATGAGCAGACAGATTGCCTTTTTTTGTCTTCACTAATAATGTTAGAAATGTGTAGGACCCACACTCTTAGGGGTGCTTCACACACAGCGAGCTCGCTGCCGAGATCGCTGCTGAGTCACGCTTTTTGTGACGCAGCAGTGACCTCATTAGCGATCTCGCTGTGTGTGACACTGAGCAGCGATCTGGCCCCTGCTGCGAGATCGCTGCTCGTTACACACAGCCCTGGTTCGTTTTCTTCAAAGGCGCTCTCCCACTGTGACACACAGATCGCTGTGTGTGACAGCGAGAGAGCGACAAATGAAGCGAGCAGGGAGCAGGAGCCGGCATCTGGCAGCTGCGGTAAGCTGTAACCAAGATAAACATCGGGTAACCAAGGTGGTTACCCGATATTTACCTTAGTTACCAGCCTCCGCAGCTCTCACGCTGCCTGTGCTGCCGGCTCCGGCTCTCTGCACATGTAGCTGCATTACACATCGGGTTAATTAACCCGATGTGTACTGTAGCTAGGAGAGCAAGGAGCCAGCGCTAAACAGTGTGCGCGGCTCCCTGCTCTCTGCACATGTAGCTGCATTACACATCGGGTTAATTAACCCGATGTGTACTGTAGCTAGGAGAGCAAGCAGAGCTAAGCGGTGTGCGCTGGTAACTAATGTAAACATCGGGTAACCATACCCGATGTTTACCTTAGTTACCAGTGTCCGCAGCTTCCAGACGCCGGCTCCGTGCAAGCGCAGCGTCGCTTGCACGTCGCTGGGGGCTGGTCACTGGTCGCTGGTGAGATCTGCCTGTTTGACAGCTCACCAGCGACCATGTAGCGATGCAGCAGCGATCCTGACCAGGTCAGATCGCTGGTCGGATCGCTGCTGCATCGCTAAAGTGTGAAGGTACCCTAATTCTCATGACTTTTGAACATTTGGAACTTGAAAGAACTGACACTTATCTGTTGATAAACTGCCCACTGTGTATTTAGGATACTGCTTTCACTAGCTCAGATGTATTCTTCTTTTATACAGCCCATAAAGGGATTTCCTCTGCACTGTATAGGCATGCTGACCTGATACTGAAGATTGTGTTCCCCAAACCTCTTTTTACTGATGCTGTCTGTGGTATCTTTCCTCCTGCCCCTGCAGATTCTGCCCTGGTTCTTCTCTCTCTTTACTAATGCGGTCTGTGGTATCTTTCCTCCTGCCCCTGCAGATTCTGCCCTGGTTCCTCTCTCTCTTTACTAATGCGGTCTGTGGTATCTTTCCTCCTGCCCCTGCAGATTCTGCCCTGGTTCCTCTCTCTCTTTACTAATGCGGTCTGTGGTATCTTTCCTCCTGCCCCTGCAGATTCTGCCCTGGTTCTTCTCTCTTTACTGATGCTGTCTGTGGTATCTCTCCTCCTGCCCCTGCAGATTCTGCCCTGGTTCCTCTCTCTCTTTACTGATGCAGTCTGTGGTATCTTTCCTCCTGCCCCTGCAGATTCTGCCCTGGTTCTTCTCTCTTTACTGATGCTGTCTGTGGTATCTTTCCTCCTGCCCCTGCAGATTCTGCCCTGGTTCTTCTTTCTTTACTGATGCTGTCTGTGGTATCTTTCCTCCTGTCCCTGCAGATTCTGCCCTGGTTCCTCTCTCTCTTTACTGATGCAGTCTGTGGTATCTTTCCTCCTGCCCCTGCAGATTCTGCCCTGGTTCTTCTCTCTCTTTACTGATGCAGTCTGTGGTATCTTTCCTCCTGCCCCTGCAGATTCTGCCCTGGTTCTTCTCTCTTTACTGATGCTGTCTGTGGTATCTTTCCTCCTGCCCCTGCAGATTCTGCCCTGGTTCTTCTCTCTCTTTACTGATGCTGTCTGTGGTATCTTTCCTCCTGTCCCTGCAGATTCTGCCCTGGTTCCTCTCTCTCTTTACTGATGCAGTCTGTGGTATCTTTCCTCCTGCCCCTGCAGATTCTGCCCTGGTTCTTCTCTCTTTACTGATGCTGTCTGTGGTATCTTTCCTCCTGCCCCTGCAGATTCTGCCCTGGTTCTTCTTTCTTTACTGATGCTGTCTGTGGTATCTTTCCTCCTGTCCCTGCAGATTCTGCCCTGGTTCCTCTCTCTCTTTACTAATGCGGTCTGTGGTATCTTTCCTCCTGCCCCTGCAGATTCTGCCCTGGTTCCTCTCTCTCTTTACTAATGCAGTCTGTGGTATCTTTCCTCCTGCCCCTGCAGATTCTGCCCTGGTTCTTCTTTCTTTACTGATGCTGTCTGTGGTATCTTTTTTCCTGTCCCTGCAGATTCTGCCCTGGTTCCTCTCTCTCTTTACTAATGCGGTCTGTGGTATCTTTCCTCCTTCCCCTGCAGATTCTGCCCTGGTTCTTCTCTCTCTTTACTAATGCGGTCTGTGGTATCTTTCCTCCTGCCCCTGCAGATTCTGCCCTGGTTCTTCTCTCTCTTTACTAATGCAGTCTGTGGTATCTTTCCTCCTGCCCCTACAGATTCTGCCCTGGTTCTTCTCTCTCTTTACTGATGCGGTCTGCAGTATCTTACCCTTTTCTCCTGTGGATTCTGCCCTGGCTTATTCTCTCTCTTTACTGATGCGGTCTATGGTATGTTTACCCCCTTCCTCTTCAGCTTCTACCCTTAGTTTGTCTCTCCTTACTGATGCTGTCTGTGGTATCTTTCCCCCTTCCCCTGCAGATTCTGCCCTGGCTTCTCTCTTTACTGATGCGGTTTATGGTATGATTACCCCTTCCTCCTCTTCGGCTTCTTCCCTTGGTTTGTCTCTCCTTACTGATGTTGTGTCTGTGTGTGGGATATTTCCCTCTCCAACTATAAATTCTGTCTTGGGGTCTATCCTTTTCTTTTTGCCAATATTGTCTCTAATCTTTCTCCCTCCAGACTATGCCTTGTGTTTTTTTTTTGGCTGGTGATCCTGCCCTGGGTTCTTCTCTCCCTTAGTACTGATGAAATATCTGAGTGCGTGTTCCCCCCCCGCTCTGCTTTTGGTTCTCGTCACTACAGTCTGTGTGATCTTGCCACTTTTAGACCCTTTTCTCTTTTATGAAGCTCTTCAAACAGCAACATGGAGTCAGAAAAAGCAGCACAGTTAGCAATACGCTCTACAGCAGAACGGTAGTCTATTTTAATGAAGACTAAATAGGAAGATGATTGTATTTTTTTTTATTTTTTTCTACAAATTAAATCAGTAAAGTGTGTCCACCGCCTTTAAACATAAGCAGAAATCTTGTATCCACTAAAGTAATCCAACTTTCTGTTCGCTGGTAGATTTCTTTGTGAAGTATGGCGTAGCCGTGATGACAGTACGAGAACTTTTTGAATTTGTTACGGACCCATCTATAAATCAGGATAACATGGATGCCTATCTAGAGAAGGTAATCTGAATAATCTTCTTTGTCCTTCTTAATTGCCCCTTCTCTTGTGGGTGTAATGGCTGATAGACCCATCCTTGCCACATTGCATCACGTCCATGTGCGTAACAGAGAGGGTGCATCTGTGTATAAGGTCCTTCTGTGTAATTCTGGATTACATGCTGGGAGGATGGTTACCTATGTTCATATAGCATGGGCTTGGAAAATGACATGAGGGAGATGATTACTGACTTCTAAACTAAAGATGTCAGTAACATGATGTTGTCACATCAGTGGGCAGCACATTAAATAGCTTGACAGGCTGAGCATAGCCATGTGTTGGACAAGAACCTGGAATTCATGTGCAAGGAAGTCCTCAATTAAATAATTAATGTTTTCATGGTTTAAAAACTTTGAGGAAAGGGGTCAGCTCACCAGAAGACTACAGAAACTGGGTGTCAGCAGGAGCACAAGAGGAATAGGAAATATCCAGCAATCGGCGACTTCTTAAAAACTCCTCCTTTATTTTCCAAAAATGTCATAAACTTGGAACATCAAGACATAAGGACCCACGTCCAAAACGCGTTTGTTGTTCATAAGCTGTCTACCATGGATTATTTTTTTGGATTTTATGTCTTGATGTTACAAGTTTTTTATGAAATGTTTGTAAAATAAAGGATGAGCTTTTAAGAAGTCGCCGATTTCTGGATATTTCCTATTCCTTTTCATGCTTTAACTCCAAGAACTCAGTTTACCAGTGCGCCAAGCTCCTCAACAAGGCCTTGATAAATATGCTCTTCTTGACCTAAGCTTTGAGTCCATATACCAAAGAGAAAAGTATAATGGTTGCTGCGTTTATGATAACAGATGGTCACCATATTCAAACAACATGGCTCTTTGAACATCTTTTTAAATCTGTCCCTATAGGATGTGTTTTGTTTTTTTTTATTTTATTTTAAAGTGCTTTTGCATTTCTACTGCTCCTCAGAGCCATAATAAAAGCAATTCCACCATTGTTTTTTAGGGGTATTGTGTTTAAGGTGTTCATTGTGATGTTAAAGTGACCTGACATGATTTCCCAACTCAGTACAATTACAACAATAAAAAGCTTTAAGTGATGGGCAAATAGTAACTTTTCATGTTCAGATTATTCGTAAAGTATCCCAAAATACTATTCCGGTATTTGTCAGGAATAATGAACTTAATGCAAGTCAGTGGGGAACCCGAGCATTTTTCTGGGAAATCTTCTTGAAAAATGCTCAGGTTCCCCATTGACTTACTGAAGTTCGTTATTCATGACGAAGACTGGAATAATACTTTGGGATTTGTTACGAATAATCCACACATGAAGGCTGGGGCCACACGGGGACTACTGCGATCCTCGAATGACACTCAGCTCACAGTGGCAGTACAGCAGAGCCAAGTGTCATGCGAGTGTCATTCTGACTGAGGTCCAATTGTGCGATCAGACCACAGCTGTGGACGGCGGGCCAGCGCTGAGGAGGACAGGGCCGGCGCTGAGGAGGAGAGGGCCGGCGTTGCGGAGGAGAGGGAGGGATTTATCTCCCTCTCTCCTCCGTTGCCGGCTATTGTCATTCTTGCCCATTACTCGCATTACACCGGTGTAAAGCGAGTGCAGTGCGATGTTTCTTTCGCCCCATAGACTTGAATGGGTGCGATAGAAACAAGGATCGCATTGCACCCGCAGCATGCTGCGACTGTTTTCTCGGTCCGATTAGGGCTGAGACAATAATCGTTCATGGGTGCTGGCACATAGGCTAATATTGGTCAGGGTGGAATGCGATGTTTTATCGCATTCCACTCGATCCGATTTTCATGCCGTGTGTCTTAGGCCGAATAGTTACTATTCGCCCATCACTAAAAGCTTTGTTAAAATATATATATATATATATATATATATATATATATATATATATATATATATATATATATATATATATATATATATATATATATATATATATATATATATATATATATATATATATATATATATATATATAATATATTTCAAAGTAATTATATATTTTTTTCCATTAATGGAATGCCCAGCTGTCAGATATTAGTATTGCTGTACCTTTAAACCCTCTGCGGTCACAGAAGATTTAAAATTAGGTACAGGGTCGCTCCTAAAGGCAGCTATTGTAAATGTACAGCGGCTGTTCGCTGTAATTACATAGAGCTGGCTCAGGAGCTGACTCCTTACTTTGCAGTATATTTGCTGGCGAATAGCTGTCATCTGACAGTAATTTGTGCGATAGGAGCTAGCTCTGATCGCATCAGTCTATCGTCTTATATGCCAATGTCAAGCATGACCGCAGCATAAGCTTCAACATGGCGGCCATCACTTCTGATGTCATCCACAAACCAAACTATATGATAGTGTGGTGCCAGTCAATGTAGCTCTGCCGTGTAAAAACTCCCGTGAAAAAAACCCCCCAAAAACTATGGTTGCGCTTCATGGGAGATTGTCAGTATTGCAATGCCCTGCTGTACTAAATTACGGGTTCAACTCCTTCTTACCAACAATATAAATAGTGAAATGTAAAATATAAAGATAAAGATAATCACTGTAGGCGTCAGTGCTTAACCTAATAAAAAACAAAAATATTTATCCAATAAAGTGACGTTGTTCAGGCATCTCAAAATGGTATAGTTAAAAACAGCAGAGTGAATCACAAAATGGCACTCCCGTCATCTCCCACATCCGATCCATCAGCTGTCATCCCTGACTCCACCATACACTGCAACGCTTGGCTGAATAAGAGACCGCTTCCACACTCCTCCGGTGGCTGCTCATCTCCCAAAGAACAAATCCAGCATTCTGGATCCTTCTCATATCTGCCAGAGTATAGTCGAGAGGCACCCAAATATCAGATTGTCAGTCAATTTCACCTTTACAGGTCACCCAAAATGTATAATAAAAACCATTAGCTTTCTGTAGTTTGGAATTGACCAAACTATACTGGAAGGATAAACCAATTACCGTATTTTTCGCTTTATAAGACGCACTTTTGTTCCCCCAAATTTTGGGGGAAAGTAGGGGGTGCGTCTTATAATCCGAATATATGGGAGGGGGGGTGTATATATATATATATATATATATATATATATATATATATATATATATATATATATATATATATATATATATATATATATATATATATATATATATATATATATATATATATATAAATAATACACACACACAGAGTCCAGTGGAGGTGCGGGCAGCTCTGGAGCGGTGCTGGGGACTGCTTGGGGCTGGGAGCGGCAGCGTTTGATCTCCTGCTCCCGCTCATATAATATGCACAGCCGCTGTCCATCAAAAGCGTGGTGTTGAAACTGCACCGTGCTAATTGGCTGGGGGAGCTGTACATATTATCTGCCTGTGCTTACCTTTGATCGCACAGGATCCCCCCTCCCCCTGTGTTAGATATGGCCTCCCGTGCTGCCCATAGTAAAATAATAAACTCTTTACTCACCTCCTCCAGCGTCTGCCCGGTCTCCCTCCTGCTGGCTGTGATTAGGAACGCAGAGATATCTCTCTCTGCTGTCCCGATCACATGACCTCCACTAGAACTAGGAAGTAGGAAGTGCAGGAGACAGGAGGAGCTCAACCCCGAGGAGGGAGACACAAGACAAGATAGTGCTGCAGAAGGTAAGGAAAGAGTTTATTTTACTAAAAGCAGCAACATGGGGGCGATATGTAACAGAAGGTGATGTGTGCCTGCCACAGTGGCCCTGTCTGCCTGCCACAGTTGCCCTGTCTGCCTGCCACAGTGGGCCTGTCTGCTTGCCACAGTGGCCCTGTCTGCCTGCCACAGTGGGCCTGTCTGCTTGCCACAGTGGCCCTGTCTGCCTGCTACAGTGGCCCTGTCTGCCTGCCACAGTGGCCCTGTCTGCCTGCCACAGTGGCCCTGTCTGCCTGCCACAGTGGCCCTGTCTGCCTGCCACAGTGGCCCTGTCTGCCTGCCACAGTGGCCCTGTCTGCCTGCCACAGTGGGCCTGTCTGCCTGCAACAGTGGGCCTGTCTGCCTGCAACAGTGGGCCTGTCTGCCTGCCACAGTGGGCCTGTCTGCCTGCCACAGTGGGCCTGCCTGCCTGCCACAGTGGGCCTGCCTGCCTGCCACAGTGGGCCTGCCTGCCTGCCACAGTGGGCCTGCCTGCCTGCCACAGTGGGCCTGCCTGCCTGCCACAGTGGGCCTGTCTGCCTGCCTGCCACAGTGGGCCTGTCTGCCTGCCTGCCACAGTGGGCCTGTCTGCCTGCCTGCCACAGTGGGCCTGTCTGCCTGCCTGCCACAGTGGGCCTGTCTGCCTGCCTGCCACAGTGGGCCTGTCTGCCTGCCTGCCACAGTGGGCCTGTCTGCCTGCCTGCCACAGTGGGCCTGTCTGCCTGCCTGCCACAGTGGGCCTGTCTGCCTGCCTGCCACAGTGGGCCTGTCTGCCTGCCTGCCACAGTGGGCCTGTCTGCCTGCCTGCCACAGTGGGCCTGTCTGCCTGCCTGCCACAGTGGGCCTGTCTGCCTGCCTGCCACAGTGGGCCTGTCTGCCTGCCTGCCACAGTGGGCCTGTCTGCCTGCCTGCCACAGTGGGCCTGTCTGCCTGCCTGCCACAGTGGCCCTGTCTGCCTGCCTGCCACAGTGGCCCTGTCTGCCTGCCTGCCACAGTGGCCCTGTCTGCCTGCCTGCCACAGTGGCCCTGTCTGCCTGCCTGCCACAGGGGAAATGTGGCATCACTGGGGGACGTGTTCAATATAAGGTGGCCATATCCAGATTAAGGGGGCTAATTTTAGGATGAGGGGGCTATGAGGGACATATACCCTATATTATTTGTTAGACGGACACTGCCATTATAAGACGGACCCCATTTATTAAAAAATTCTCTATTCCTTCACCAAATTTGGGGGTGCGTCTTATAATCAGGTGCGTCTTATAAAGCGAAAAATACGGTAAGTGTTAATGTCCGAGCATTTTAGTGTTTGTGCACAATTTAAGGACTATTAATAGTCACGCACCATATAACATAAATCATATATAAACAAAGTGCAGGGTAGACCAAATAATTGATATTTAATTTTTATTATTCATAAATGCTAAAAAATAGAAATGAGGGTAATGTTCATAAAATAGCCAGAAGGTGGCACCACTTTACCATAATTGTTGGCACATAGTAATCAATACTAACATTTTATACAATATATATTACAAATGAACTATAATAGTTAATAAAGTGTGTAGTGTAGTATTGATAGAACAGAAAGCTAGTTGCCAATATATACTGTCAATTTGGGATGATAAAGTGCACGGCATAAAGATAATTACCAGTATTAGGAGTTATTTTAGTCAATATTCAGCTCTTGACGAGTGAGTTTAAAGATATGACAAGGGAAATACCAAGGCCAGGTATCCATCCACAGACAGCTGTTTCGGGGTATTGCCCCTCATCAGTGTGGAGTAGGATTCTGGCTTTTCTTTATCGTTCCTATGGGAGACCCAGACATTGGGTGTATAGCTTCTGCCTCCGGAGGACACACAAAGTACTACACTCAAAAGTGTAGCTCCTCCCTCTGAGCTTATACACCCCCTGGAGAACCAGATCTAGCCAGTTTATCGCTTTGTGTTCAGGAGGCATACATCCACACATGCATTCTCATCTGATTTTTCATTTTTGGAAAGAGTTTGAAGAAAAGCGGGTCCAAGCCTGGACCCCCGGCATGTCCCTTCTCACCCCACTGTGTCGGCGGTGCTGTTAAGGTTGATTCCAAGGCTGGAGCCTTACATGCCGTGCTCCTTCACCATCCCTCCGGGCTCTGGCTTGAAGTGGGAGCCAGCACGGTTCTCCATGCTTGCCAGGAGACCGGTCTCCATCCGCAGCCCTTCAGGATCCTGCTGGACCGGAGAACTCGCCCCCAGGGACTTGGATCCCTGCGTCTCAGCAAGCTAAGTACCTGAGACGTTTATATATGGGGGTCCCGTGTACTTTATTGTTGGGGGAGAGTGTGCTGAGTGATTTTTGTGACATTTCCGGCGGGTTCTCTGGCTGTCGCCTGAGAACCGCGCCGATGGTGCCTGCGCGCCGGCCGCACCGCTCAAATTTAGGCCCCGGCTTCGCCGGAGGCCTACTTTCGGTTTCACTGCCCTCGCATGTCATTCATGCAGAGGGACAGTGCGGCTCTGCCCAGCGGCCGTTCTACACAGGGGAGAGACACTCCTCACTGAGTTCATATCTCCTCCCCTGTAGGTCTCATTGGCCCTCCAGATCCCGCTCTCAGAGTGAGTCCCGCCCCCTCTCTTCACTCCGGCACCATTTTCTCAGCGTTCTTCCCTGCGATCAGCGCTGGCTGCAGCATCCCTGCTGAGGTGCTTGGGGGTCCGGGCTTTGGGATCTGGAGGGCACACAAACCGCTCCAGCGGTCTGGTAAGCCACAACCTCCGGTTGTGGACCTTCTGTATATACTCTCTGGGGGTCATTCTGGCAGAGCCCCCACTTCAGCAGCATGTCTCACACGAGGAGCAAGGCTCCAAAGCTGTATTCAGTATGCACTGCATGTAAGCTCCTACTGCCTGAACCGAGCACCTATCCACATTGTGATGCCTGCTCTAACCTGACGATGCCTCAGCCTGGAATCGCCCCCCCAGTGGTCTCTCAGGCTGCTCCGGTCCCTGTGGCTGAACCCCCGACTTAGGTAGAATCCTTATCTAGGTCTATCTCCCAGTCTTTTGCCGACTCCATGGGACAGCTGTCCAGGACTTTGCTGAACATGCATCAGCCCCCTTCACAGGGTGCCTCTGCTGCTAGGGCTCTCTCAGCGGAGCTCACAGAGGATTCATCATCTGGTCCCAGACCTCGTCCTCCTAAAATGAGACGCAGGGCTCCCTCTCCTTCCTCGTCCCACGGCTCTGTTTCAGACGCTGACTCGCGGGACGAGGAGGATGCCTTTACAGGGGGCTCGGAGGCTAACTCCATGTGCCCCATTGATCTGTCCGAAAAGGACTCAGATGTTAGTGATTTGATTGCGTCCATTAATTCTGTACTGGATCTCAATCCGCCAGTATCAGAGGAGCAACCCTCTCTGGCAGAAAAGCACCAGTTTATCTCGCTTAAGAGGACAAAGAGTGTGTTCTTTAACCACTCCAGTTTTCAGGCCGCTGTGTCCAAGCCCAGGGCCTGTCCTGACAAACGCTTCCCAAAGCGTGGTTCTGATGACCGTGTTCCCTTTCCACCTGAGGTGGTCAAGGAGTGGGCTCATTCACCAAAGGTAGACCCTCCGGTGTCTAGGCTATCCGCCCGGACCGTTATGTCGGTGGCTGACGGCACCTCACTTAAGGATTCCACTGACCGCCAGGTCGACCTTCTGGCCAAATCTGTGTATGAAGCTGCGGGGGCCTCGTTCTCCCCAACTTTTGCAGCAGTGTGGGCTCTCAAAGCCATCTCTGCTTCTCTAGAGGAGATGCATTCCCTCGCCAGGGAATCTATGCCCGAAATGGTTGCTTTAACTTCCCAAGCTTCAGCTTTTTCATCCTATGCCATGTCTGCCATGCTGGAGGCTTCTCACCGCACTGCGGTGGCTTCGGCTAATTCCCTCGCTATCCGCAGGATCCTGTGGCTTCGAGAGTGGAAGGCAGATGCTTCCTCGAAGAAATTCCTTGCTGGACTCCCTTTTGCTGGGTCCAGGCTGTTCGGTGAACAGCTGGATGAAATTATTAAGGAAGCTACTGGCGGGAAGAGTACTTCCATGCCACAAACCAAAACCAGGAAACCTGTCCAGGGTAGGAATCAGTCGAGGTTTCGTTCCTTTCGTTCCTCCAACTGGTCGTCCTCTAAGCCCTCGGCCTCGTCCACTAACTCAGCCAAGGACCAAAAATCCAGCTGGCGCACAAAAGCGCGTCCACAGAAGACCGCAGGAGCTGCTGCCACTAAGGCAGCATTCTCTTGACTATCTGTCCGCGCCAGCAACGTCCTTAGTCGGTGGCAGGCTCTCCCACTTTGGCGACGTGTGGTTTCAACACGTCTCCGATCAGTGGGTGCGGGATATCATCTCCCACGGCTACAGGATAGAATTCTCTTCCAGCCCGCCAAACAGATTTTTTCTGTCAACTCCCCCCTGCTCCAAGGCCGCTGCCTTCTCTCAGGCCGTGGCATCCTTGCAGGCCAACGGAGTAATTGTACCGGTTCCCGCCCGGGAACAGTTCAGAGGTTTCTACTCAAATCTCTTCCTAGTCCCCAAAAAGGACGGTTCCTTCCGGCCCATCCTGGATCTCAAGCTTCTCAACAAGCATGTTCAGGTGCGGCATTTTCGCATGGAGTCTCTGCGATCAGTCATTGCCTCAATGACCCAAGGGGATTTCCTGGCATCCATCGACATCAGAGATGCCTATCTGCATGTGCCAATTGCAGTTTCACACCAGCGTTGGCTACGTTTTGCAATCGGAGAGGAACATTTCCAATTCGTGGCTCTCCCCTTCGGGTTAGCCACGGCCCCTCGGGTATTCACCAAGGTCATGGCAGCAGTGGTTGCGGTTCTGCACCTCCAGGGGTTGGCAGTGATTCCTTACCTGGACGACCTTCTAGTCAAGGCTTCATCCAGCGCAGACTGTCAACGGAGTGTCTTGCTCACTGTCGCCACTCTAGCCCAATTCGGGTGGCTTGTCAATCTGCCCAAATCCACTCTGACTCCGACCCAGAGGCTCACGTACCTAGGGATGCAGTTCGAGACTCTGCCGGCACTTGTGAAGCTGCCCTTAGTCAAACAGCAGTCCCTCCAACTGGCGGTGCGCTCTCTGCTGAGGCCCCGCCGTTATTCCATCAGGCACCTGATGCAGGTGCTGGGTCAGATGGTGGCGTCAATGGAGGCTGTGCCCTTTGCCCAGTTCCATCTGCGTCCCCTGCAGCTGGACATTCTCCGCTGTTGGGACAAGCAGCCTTCCTCCTTGCACAGGCTAGTGGCTCTGTCGCCACAGACCAGGACCTCTCTTCAGTGGTGGCTTCGGCCCCTCTCTCTGTCTCAGGGGCGCTCCTTCCTGGCCCCGTCCTGGGTGATCCTCACCACGGATGCCAGTCTATCCGGCTGGGGAGCGGTATGTCTCCACCACCGAGCACAGGGCACTTGGACTCCGTCCGAGTCAGCCCTCTCGATCAATGTGCTGGAAACCAGAGCTGTGTTTCTAGCTCTCCTAGCCTTTCACCACCTGTTGGCGGGCAAGCACATCCGAGTCCAGTCAGACAACGCGACAGCGGTTGCCTACATCAATCACCAAGGCGGGACACGCAGCCGCCTGGCAATGTTGGAGGTTCAACGCATCCTTCAATGGACGTCCACCATATCCGCAGTCCACATCCCAGGCGTGGAAAACTGGGAAGCAGATTATCTCAGCCGTCAAACCGTGGATAGTGGCGAGTGGTCCCTGCATCCGGCAGTGTTTCAGTCAATCTGCCGCAAGTGGGGCACTCCGGAAGTGGACCTAATGGCATCCCGTCACAACAACAAGGTTCCGGTTTACGTGGCTCGCTCCCACGATCCTCAGGCCTTTGCAGCGGACGCTCTGGTTCAAGATTGGTCCCAGTTTCGTCTGTCCTACGTGTTTACCCCTCTAGCTCTCTTGCCCAGAGTCCTGCGCAAGATCAGAATGGAGGGCCGTCGAGTCATCCTCATTGCTCCGGACTGGCCCAGGCGAGCTTGGTACCCAGACCTGCTCCATCTGTCCGTAGAGGTGCCGTGGTATCTTCCGGATCGTCCAGACCTTCTCTCACAAGGTCCGTTTTTCCGCCAGAATTCTGCGGCTCTCAGATTGACGGCGTGGCTCTTGAGTCCTGGATCTTGACGGCTTCTGGTATCACCCCTGAAGTCATCTCCACTATGACTCGGGCCCGTAAGTCTTCCTCTGCCAAGATCTATCACAGGACTTGGAAGATTTTCCTGTCCTGGTGTCGCTCTTCCGGCCATTCTCCTTGGCCTTTTTCCTTGCCGACCCTTCTGTCTTTTCTACAGTCCGGTCTGCAGCTAGGACTATCCCTAAACTCTCTCAAGGGACAAGTCTCAGCTTTGTCAGTTCTGTTCCAGCGGCATATCGCCCGGCTGGCTCAGGTCCGCACCTTCATGCAAGGTGCGTCTCACATCATCCCGCCTTATCGGCGGCCCTTGGATCCCTGGGACCTCAATTTGGTTCTCACGGTTTTGCAGAAACCCCCCTTTGAGCCTAATAGGGAGGTTTCTTTGTTTCGTCTTTCACAGAAGGTGGTCTTTCTAGTGGCCATAACTTCCCTCAGGAGAGTCTCTGATTTCGCTGCGCTCTCTTCGGAGTCACCTTTTTTGGTTTTTCATCAAGACAAGGTGGTTCTCCGTCCGACTCCGGACTTTCTCCCTAAGGTGGTTTCTCCTTTCCACCTTAACCATGACATTACCCTGCCTTCCTTTTGTCCGGCTCCTGTTCATCGCTTTGAAAAAGCGTTGCATACTCTGGATCTGGTGCGGGCGCTCCGGATCTATGTGTCTCGCACCGCTGCTCTTAGGCGGTGCACCTCTCTTTTTGTGCTAACCACAGGTCGGCGTAAGGGCCTCTCTGCTTCTAAGCCGACCTTAGCCCGTTGGATTAGGTCATCCATTTCGGATGCCTACCAGTGTTCTCAGGTGCCTCTCCCGCCGGGGATCAAGGCACACTCGACCAGAGCGGTCGGTGCCTCTTGGGCTTTCAGGCACCAGGCTACGACTCAGCAAGTCTGTCAGGCTGCCACTTGGACTAGCCTACATACCTTTTCAAAGCACTACCAAGTGCATGCTCATGCTTCGGCAGATGCGAGCTTGGGCAGACGCATCCTTCAGGCGGCTGTCGCCCACTTGTGAAGTTAGGCTCCGCCTACTTCTCAGTTTTTCTGTTTATTCCCACCCATGGACTGCTTTGAGACGTCCCAATGTCTGGGTCTCCCATAGGAACGATAAAGAAAAAGAGAATTTCTTCGGCGCTCCATTGGGAGACCCAGACGATTGGGTGTATAGCACTGCCTCCGGAGGCCACACAAAGCATTACACTAAAAAGTGTAAGGCCCCTCCCCTTCTGGCTATACACCCCCAGTGGGATCACTGGCTCACCAGTTTTCTGCTTTGTGCGAAGGAGGTCAGACATCCACGCATAGCTCCACTGTTTAGTCAGCAGTAGCTGCTGACTCTATCGGATGGAAGAAAAGAGGGCCCATATAGGGTCCCCAGCATGCTCCCTTCTCACCCCACTTGCGGTTTGTAAGGTTGAGGTACCCATTGCGGGTACGGAGGCTGGAGCCCACATGCTGCTTTCCTTCCCCATCCCCCTGAGGGGCTCTGTGGAAGTGGGATCTTACCGGCCCCCAAACCCTGAGGCCGAGCTCCATCCACAGACCCAGAGACCCTGCTGGAGGAGCTGAGTACAGTCAGGGACAAGGCCCTGCAACGTTCAGGTACTCTGTGTCCCCGCACAGACAGGCCACGCACACTCCAGGCTTGCTGGGTGTGCTAGTGCGCCGGGGGCATTAGCGCTGCGCGCTCGGGTTAGAGTCACTGCAGCTTAGCTGAGTGATTTTATGTCTTGGGAACTACCGCGCCGGCCGCTCCGGGAGCGGCGGCGCGGCTGGGACTTGTAGTGCGCCGGGGACTCGCGCTGCCCGCGCTTTTACGGCGGCAGCGCTCATAAATCTAGTCCCCGGCTTTTGCGGCCTAGCTCTGCTTCGTTCCCGCCCCCACCCTGTCAATCAGGGAAAGGGAGAGACGCTGTTCTATAGTCAGCGCCGAGGGCTGGAGTCTTATTTACATACTCCAGCCCTCTCACTGGGCACAGTGGGGACGCAAGTTTCCCGCTCTTGGTCTCAACACGCCCAGGGCCCGCCCCTCTCCACAGGACGCCGGCAGCCATTCCTGCATGCAGTCTGGCTGGAGAACGGACACAGGCTCTGGGGGACTCAGACAAGGGACTCTGGCGACCACACACCCGCGTTTATGCGGGCGGTAAGCTGCACATAAGTGCTGGCCCCACTAGTGCCACAGTGTTATTTGGTGCATTTTTTCCCTGTACCATATATATTTATATTGCACTGTACAGTCGCTTCTTGGCTTATACCCTACATTGCTCTGAGGAGACAACAACATGTCATCCGCAAAATGCAAGGGTGCCAAGGCACAGGCGGTATGCACTGCTTGTGCCGCATGTGGGGCTAATCTACCGGCAGGTTCCAATGACCCCCATTGTGTGCAATGTTCAATCCCTGTGCCACTTCGGCAGCCAGAGTCTATGGTAGTAGTGGCCCAGGCAGAGACGCCTGTGAACCCTGCCCCGGTGACGGGGACAGAATTTGCAGTTTTTGCTGATAAGATGTCTGTGACTATGACAAAAATCCTGGAGACCTTGCAGTCCAGGCCAGTTAATCAGACCATGGACACTGCTGTGTCTATGCTCCCCGGTCCCCCTCAGTTGGAACTAATCCGTACTTCAAGGGGGTCCCAGGCATCACAGGCTGAAGACTCTGACTCGGATGACAGTCCCAGGCAGCCTAAGCGGGCTCGCTGGGAAAGACCCTCGACGTCATCACACTGGTCAGGGTCTCAGCGAGACGAGGCTCTGTATGAGGAGACAGAGGTGGGTGATCAGGAATCTAATCCTGACACCGCTCTCAATCTAGATACCCCTGATGGTGACGCTATGGTAAATGACCTTATAGCGGCCATCAATAGACTGTTGGATATTTCTCCCCCAGCCCCTTCAGCAGAGGAGGCAGCTGCACAGCAGGAGAAGTTCCATTTCCGGTATCCCAAGCGTAAATTGAGTACTTTTCTGGACCACTCTGACTTCAGAGAATCAGTCCAGAAACATCATGCTTATCCAGACAAGCGTTTCTCCAAACGTCTTAAGGATACACGTTATCCCTTTCCCCCTGACGTGGTCAAACGCTGGACCCAGTGTCCAAAGGTGGACCCCCCAATCTCCAGGCTTGCAGCTAGATCCATAGTTGCAGTGGAAGATGGGGCTTCACTTAAAGATGCCAATGACAGACAGATGGACCTTTGGTTAAAGTCTGTCTATGAAGCTATCGGCGCGTCGTTTGCTCCAGCATTCGCGGCCGTGTGGGCACTCCAAGCTATTTCAGCTGGCCTGGCACAAGTGGACTCTATCATATGTCCAGCAGTGCCGCGAGTAGCGTCCCTAACCTCGCAAATGTCTGCGTTTGCGACTTACGCTATCAACGCTGTCCTGGACTCTACAAGCCGTACCTCAATTGCGTCTGCCAACTCTGTTGTCTTGCGCAGAGCCTTGTGGTTAAAGGAATGGAAAGCGGATTCTGCTTCCAAAAAATGTTTAACCAGCTTGCCACTATCTGTAGATAGACTGTTTGGTGAACAATTGGCTGAAATCATTAAGCAATCCAAGGGTAAGGACTCCTCCTTACCCCAGCCCAGATCAAGCAAACCTCAACAGAGGAAGTGGCAGGCGAGGTTTCGGTCCTTTCGAGGCTCCAGCAAGACCCAATTCTCCTCGTCCAAAGGGACTCAGAAGGAGCAAAGGAGCTCAGATTCCTGGCGGGCTCATTCACGCCCCAAGAAAGCAACCGGGGGAACCGCTTCCAAGGCGGCTGCCTCATGACTTTCGGCCTCATCTCTCCGCATCCTCGGTCGGTGGCAGGCTCTCCCGCTTTTGCGACATTTGGCTGCCACAGGTCAAAGACCGGTGGGTAACAGACATTTTGTCTCACGGGTACAGGATAGAATTCAGTTCTCGTCCTCCGCCTCGGTTCTTCAGAACCTCCCCACATCCCGACCGAGCAGATGCCCTTCTGCAAGCGGTGTGCTCACTAAAAGCAGAAGGAGTGGTGATCCCTGTTCCTCTGCAGGAACAAGGGCAAGGTTTTTACTCCAATCTCTTTGTGGTTCCAAAAAAGGACGGCTCGTTTCGTCCTGTTCTGGACCTAAAGCTCCTCAACAAGCATGTGAACGCCAGGCGGTTCCGGATGGAATCCCTCCGCTCCGTCATTGCCTCAATGTCTCAAGGAGATTTTCTTGCATCAATAGACATCAAGGATGCTTATCTCCACGTGCCGATTGCTACAGAGCACCAACGTTTTCTACGTTTCGTGATAGGAGACGACCATCTCCAGTTCGTAGCTCTGCCATTTGGTCTGGCGACAGCCCCACGGGTTTTCACCAAGGTCATGGCGGCAGTGGTAGCAGTCTTGCATTCTCAGGGACATTCGGTGATCCCTTACTTAGACGATCTACTTGTCAAAGCACCCTCTCAAGAGGCATGCCAACACAGCCTGAATGTTGCGCTGGAGACTCTCCAGACTTTCGGGTGGATCATCAACTTTTCAAAGTCCAACCTGGCACCGACTCAATCACTAACGTATCTTGGCATGGAGTTTCATACTCTCTCAGCGATAGTGAAACTTCCGCTGGACAAGCAGCGGTCACTACAGACAGGGGTGCAGTCTCTCCTTCAGGGTCAGTCGTACCCCTTAAGGCGCCTCATGCACTTCCTTGGGAAGATGGTGGCAGCAATGGAGGCAGTCCCGTTCGCGCAGCTTCATCTGCGCCCACTTCAATGGGACATTCTCCGCCAATGGGACGGGAAGACAACTTCCCTAGACAGGAAAGTCTCCCTTTCTCAGACGGCCAAGGACTCTCTGCAATGGTGGCTTCTTCCCACCTCGTTATCACAGGGAAGATCATTCCTGCCCCCATCCTGGGCAGTGGTCACGACAGACGCGAGTCTGTCAGGGTGGGGAGCAGTTTTTCTCCACCACAGGGCTCAAGGGACGTGGACTCAGCAGGAGTCCACACTTCAGATCAATGTTCTGGAAATCAGGGCAGTGTATCTTGCCCTATTAGCCTTCCAGCAGTGGCTGGAAGGAAAGCAGATCCGAATTCAGTCGGACAACTCCACAGCGGTGGCATACATCAACCACCAAGGAGGGACACGCAGTCCGCAAGCCTTCCAGGAAGTCAGGCGGATTCTGATGTGGGTGGAGGAAAGAGCATCCACCATATCAGCAGTTCACATCCCGGGCGTAGAAAACTGGGAAGCAGACTTCCTCAGTCGCCAGGGCATGGACGCAGGGGAATGGTCCCTTCACCCGGACGTGTTTCAGGAAATCTGCCGCCGCTGGGGGGTGCCGGACGTCGACCTAATGGCGTCTCGGCACAACAACAAGGTCCCGGCCTTCATAGCGCGGTCTCGCGATCAAAGAGCTCTGGCGGCAGACGCCTTAGTGCAAGATTGGTCGCAGTTCCGGCTCCCTTATGTGTTTCCACCTCTGGCACTCCTGCCCAGAGTGTTACGCAAGATCAGATCCGATTGCGGCCGCGTCATACTCGTCGCCCCAGACTGGCCGAGGAGGTCGTGGTACCCGGATCTGTGGCATCTCACGGTCTGCCAACCGTGGGCACTACCAGACCGTCCAGACTTACTGTCCCAAGGGCCGTTTTTCCATCGGAATTCTGCGGCCCTGAACCTGACTGTGTGGCCATTGAGTCCTGGATCCTAGCGTCTTCAGGATTACCCCAAGGGGTCGTGGCCACCATGAGACAGGCTAGGAAGTCCACTTCTGCTAAGATCTACCACAGAACGTGGAAGATTTTCTTATCCTGGTGCTCTGCACAAGGAGTATCCCCCTGGCCATTCGCGTTACCTGTCTTTCTTTCCTTCCTGCAATCTGGGTTGGAAAAGGGCTTGTCGCTCGGCTCCCTTAAAGGGCAAGTCTCGGCACTATCCGTGTTTTTTCAGAAGCGTCTAGCGCGACTTTCTAAGGTGCGCACGTTCCTGCAGGGGGTGTGTCATATCGTACCTCCGTACAGGAGGCCGTTAGATCCGTGGGATCTAAACAAGGTCCTTGTTGCTCTCCAGAAGCCGCCTTTCGAGCCCCTGAGGGATGTGTCACTTTCTCGACTCTCACAGAAAGTGGCATTTCTGGTAGCGGTCACGTCTCTTCGGAGAGTGTCTGAACTAGCAGCGCTGTCATGCAAAGCTCCTTTCCTGGTGTTCCACCAGGACAAGGTAGTGCTGCGCCCCATTCAGGAGTTTCTACCTAAGGGGGTATCCTCTTTTCACCTTAATCAGGATATCTCCTTGCCTTCCTTTTATCCGCATGCAGTTCATCGGTATGAAAAGGATCTACATTTGTTGGATCTGGTGAGAGCACTCAGAATCTACATTTCCCGCACGGCGCCCCTGCGCCGCTCGGATGCACTCTTTGTCCTTGTCGCTGGTAAGCGCAAAGGGTCGCAGGCTTCAAAAGCCACCCTGGCTCGATGGATCAAAGAACCAATTCTTGAAGCCTACCGTTCTGCTGGGCTTCCGGTTCCATCAGGGCTGAAGGCCCATTCTACCAGAGCCGTGGGTGCGTCCTGGGCATTACGACACCAGGCTACGGCTCAACAGGTGTGCCAGGCAGCTACCTGGTCGAGTCTGCACACTTTCACCAAACATTATCAGGTGCATACCTATGCTTCGGCGGACGCCAGCCTAGGTAGAAGAGTCCTGCAGGCGGCAGTTGCCTCCCCGTAGGGGAGGGCTGTCTTTGCAGCTCTAACATGAGGTATTTCTTTACCCACCCAGGGACAGCTTTTGGACGTCCCAATCGTCTGGGTCTCCCAATGGAGCGCCGAAGAAGAAGGGAATTTTGTTACTTACCGTAAATTCCTTTTCTTCTAGCTCCTATTGGGAGACCCAGCACCCGCCCTGTTGTCCTTCGGGATTTTTGGTTGTTTTTCGGGTACACATGTTGTTCATGTTGAACGGTTTTCAGTTCTCCGACGTTACTTCGGAGTGAATTTGTTTAAACCAGTTATTGGCTTTCCTCCTTCTTGCTTTTGCACTAAAACTGGTGAGCCAGTGATCCCACTGGGGGTGTATAGCCAGAAGGGGAGGGGCCTTACACTTTTTAGTGTAATGCTTTGTGTGGCCTCCGGAGGCAGTGCTATACACCCAATCGTCTGGGTCTCCCAATAGGAGCTAGAAGAAAAGGAATTTACGGTAAGTAACAAAATTCCCTTCTTTGTTTACTTACCGTAAATTCTTTTTCTTATAGTTCCGTATTGGGAGACCCAGCACCCTCCCTGTTGCCTGTTGGCAGTTTCTTGTTCCGCGTGTTATCACCGGCTGTTGTCGTAGACAGAGACTCCGGTTGTTCCGGTTCTTGCTCTGTTTTTACTTGTGGGTGGCTATTCTCCTTCAGCTTTTGCACTAAACTGGCTAGATCTGGTTCTCCAAGGGGTGTATAAGCTCAGAGGGAGGAGCTACACTTTTGAGTGTAGTACTTTGTGTCCTCCGGAGGCAGAAGCTATACACCCAATGTCTGGGTCTCCCAATACGGAACTATAAGAAAAAGAATTTACGGTAAGTAAACAAAATTCTCTTTTTTTTCTGTGTCGAGACTCCTAACAGAAGCTCCATGGACTTTTTTTGATTTGCATACTTCCCAGGGGACAATGCACCTAGGATTTCACTGTGTTGAGCGCCCTCGCTGGCTGCCGGCAGTGTTTTCTCTGGCTGGTCTCCCCGAGATCAGTGATTGTTTTGTCTTGTTGGTCTACAAGGCAATGCTTCCACCTGGCCAGAATCCTACTCCACACTGATAAGGGGCAATACTTCGAAACAGCAGTCTGTGGATGGATACCTGGCCTTGGTATTTCCCTTGTCATATCTCTGAACTCATCAAGAGCTGGATATTGACTAAAAGGGCCACTTAATATGCTGGTTATGGTGGTCTCCTAAAAAGAGCCACTCCTTGGCTACTTGGCTAAGTCCTTCCCGGAGGGATATCTGGCTTTTTTCTGTGTCGAGACTCCTAACAGAGGCTCCACGGACCTTTTGGATGTGCATACTTCCCAGGGGGCAATGCACCTAGGATTTCACTGTGTTGAGCGCCCTCACTGGCTGCCGGCAGTGTTTTCTCTGGCTGGTCTCCCCGAGATCAGTGATTGTTTTGTCTTGTAAATTACGATCTATTTAGAGTTGTAATCTAAATGATTTTCTAATATACTTGGATTGAAAATTCCTTAGCATTCGCTAACTACACTAATTGCTATTCTATTTTTTTCCTATTTCCTGTCTGACACTTCGTTTAAAGAATCCCATTGCATGCTGGGATTCTCAAAGCGTCATTGGAGCAGGGGGCAGAGGCTGTTATCACTGTCAAAGCCTGAAACGAAGCATCATCAGTGACCCTGATTTCAGGGGCTCTGTTTATCTCTGCTGTGTACCTGCGAGCTGTGTACTGTGATCTGCAGTGACAGCGTCCGCTCTGTTGACAGCTCAGTTCAGTAATAATCAGCCAGCAATAGAGCGGTGTCAATACCCAGCATGCAGGAGACCAGTGACCTCACTAGCGGGGGTTGTGGGGAGACTATTCTGTAATGGTTACAGAGACCCTTCTGACTAAAGGATGTATTTTTTCCTTTTATTCTGGCATCCAAAGGGTCCCTGTCTTGTGGATTATTAGAATTATTGATTTTCTAATTTTGATATGGAAGGTTAAGTGGTAACTAGCCTAGTACTCACTACTAGTATGTAGACAGGAGTGCACAGCTCCTGTCCGAGCATGCGCATAGAGCGGGATACAGATTTAACCCTAGAACGCACAGCCATAGATATCTACAATAGAAAACAAGTAACCTAGCAGGCCTGCGAGGCCCCAGGTATGTGTTCTAGGGTTAATAGAAAAAAGTAGGTAACCTATGCTTTCTATTGAATGCATACTACAGGCTGTTTGCACTCTATGGAACTATGAACTCCTGTCTGCTGAGCTGCGCACTTCTCAAGGAACTAGTATGTGATCGGTGGGGGACTCGGGATCTGGACCTCCACCGATCTGCAGGCAATTCAAGTATGCCAAGTATAAAATATCATTAAGAAAGTTTAGTTACTCTTTACAATCTCTAGTTAGAGAATGTATAAATGATTCTTTTTTCCCATTATAATGTTTCAGGCAATGGAAATAGCGGCTGAGAGGTCAGAAGACGACAGATCAAATCAAGATAAAGTTGATGAAGAGGCAAGTCGCTCTGTGTAATGTGGCGTATAGGGTGTGTTGATGGTACATACAACCAAATCTTTACAGAGTTTGTGTTTATGGATTTTAAGGGCAACTATGTGTTTTGGGGTTTTTATTGGAGATGTGTGGGGGTTCATGTTATGTCAAGCAGTCCAAATTAGTTGTTTTATTTTTTATATCACATTGCTTTTTCTTCTTTTAGGTGTTTAAGAAAGCATACATTCCCCGAACACTTAATGAAGTGAAGAATTTTGAGAGGGATGTGGACTTAATGCAAAAGCTGAAAGAAGAAGATCTATCACTTAACGCACAACAGGATAACGTGAGTAATCTAATGCTAAACTCTTGGATGAAGGTAGGATCGCTACCATGATTAATGTTCCATTATTGAAAGTGATTACGACTGAATTCTGGCGTAAAACACATTGAAAAGTCACAACATTTAGGTTGTGACTTTAGGCATTTTCATACCACTATTACGCAGCACTGTCAGAATGGGTCTTTTAATGAAGCGGTTGCCTCTGACTGCAGCACACTCCTTAATCAAAACCACTGTTGGGTAATGCCAGCCCTGATGAATTGGGGCCTCTGTGTTTTTTCTTAGCAGAACACATACTTAGTAAAATTGTATATATGCATATGTTACAATACAGAATAACTAGTAAAGTCAACAGTTCCCCTAGGTAACACTGTAGCCCAAAGAGTTGCAGGCTGGTAAAAAAAAATCTTAAACTTTTTTTGTTTTTTTATTTTTTTCTAGATTCTCTATCAAACGGTAACTGGCTTGAAGAAAGATTTGTCAGGTGCTGAGACGGTAAGACTTTTACCTAAGGTAACCTTTTAAGCTAAAAATTACCCATAGACACAAAACACATTTAGTATCTCCACCGGGTTATCCAGATATCAGGGAAAACAGATGTATATTAGTATATGATTGACATTTCCTCCACCAATCCCACTCAAATTTCTTAATCATCCTCAGATGGCCGTGGATCCAATATTTCGAAAAAGGACAGGAAAAGAGGAAATAAAGATAGTATATAGGAGACAACTTATTTGTTATTTATAGTCAATTGACACTGATAACCATAGTATCAACCACCCAGTCACATTAGTTTGCTGTCTGCCAATGTTGTTTTGGAGCCAACCATAGAGACAAATAGGCCCAAATGCTATCTCAATGCCTGGCTCCAACAACCAGCCCAGTTTACAACACCTAAATCAAAAAAATGAAAATACAACTGATGGATCAGAGCTACCCTTGGCAGCCCCTATTGATATTCCTCAATAACCGCTATTCAACAGCCACATTAGTGTCTATGAGAATAGCAGAAATTGATCAAAAATAGGGGAAAGCCAAGACTTGGCCTCCTAAAAAATGCACATAATGGAATGCCTAATAGGTCATTCCCAACAGGACAGAGACTTTGTGTCGGTACAAAAACCATTATCTGAACTGTTAATTTAGAAATTTTTTAGCAATCAAGGAAACACAGAAAAATGCCATTAATGGTACAGATAGTCCAATGACTAAAGATATTCCTTGGTATGAACTCTTGATAGATGAATTAAATATCACATATCCGCTGGAATCTCCATTATTTGAGGAAGATATTTCCTCATTCTTCGTGGACTCAGTCGATTATAGAGATATGATATATCCAAGCTTCCATTAGCAGTATTCAAAACCAAACATACTGTGCTTGATTGAAAGCTTTACAAATTGGGATACAGCTTACACCTTGACGCGTTTCCCCCCTTGTGAGATAAAACCAAGGGGTTCATCAGGAGGTTTTATTGATAGAATCCATGAGTTATGCCAACATTCAATACGGATCCTAAGCACCTCAGATAAGTAACACAAGGCAGAGCGAGACAGATACAGCGGTATTCACTAGGCTCAGAAATCCTTCCAACACGTGGGGTGACAAAACGCCATGATATCACCTGATGTAGAGTTTCAAAAAATTGCGGCCCACGTGTTGGAAGGATTTTTGAGCCTAGTGAATACCGCTGTATCGGTCTTGTTCTGCCTTGTGTTACTTATCTGAGGTGTTTAGGATCCGTATTGAATGTTGGCATAACTCATGGATTTTTATCAATAGGCTATCCGAAAGGCATTTGGGTCTATAATATTGTACCTTCTGTCAATGAAGTAGGGATGGTAAAACCATTTATGATGATTCCCTGCACTTGTAATTTAAGGAACTGATAGTTTTCTTGTCCTTATTAATGAAAGAATGGGATCTTGGGAAAGGATATTTAGGAAGGGCATGGTCTGTTCAGTTTCTCATTAGTAATGAATAGTAACTAGTGGTTTTCATAGGCTTTGTATTCATTTTGTTTGTTCAGGTACCAACTTTGCTTCAGAAAAGTGACGATGAGCAACATGATGGGTCAAGTTCTGATGCAGATAGTGGTGAGGAGTCAGGATCAGATTCCGATGATGTTCACTCCAAAGATCAAACTCCAGCCTCCGAAATAGATAAAAAGGTTTGTTGGCTGCCATGTTTTTAGCTCTAAATAAGTTAATAAACTGTATTTTGTATTGTTAGTATAGCAGAAACTGGCTACTCTAAGCCAGAGATGTTTGTAATACTGTTCTTCATATTTTCAGAAGATGTCAGGTTCAGTGATGAGTTTCTTTCATGTGAACTACATAACTAACTGGACTTGAAGTTAGCTCATTGCGATTATGCAAGGCTTGTTTGAGCGAATCGATGAAGAACCTTTAATTCCTCTAGATTTTGACCTCTCTTTAGAGCTTCCATTAAACTGTTTAGGTTGCATGCTACACAATCATCCTCCATCAAGAAGTATTGGACAAGATCTTTCACATTGTTGCAGAAAACAGAAATCCCAACATCGCCTGTTAGGAGATTACATTGCTGTAACCTAGAATCTAAGAGCTCAGCCTTACTCTTGGGCAGATCCAAATATCCAAGATCATTCATTTCACTTTGTGTTATAAGAAGTGATGGGCGGACCCGGACTGTAAATGTCCAGATCCGCGAGGTTTCCAAGGTACCCAAGTGCTGAACCTGGGCCCAGAATTTTCAGAGAATTCCAACTAATGATCCGGGTCTGGCAACCCCAAAAAAATAAAGAAAATAACAATGAAGCAAGCTGTTCATACTTACCGTGGTGGCTGTACTATGCTTCTACAGCCTCGCCTTCACTTCTTGGGCCACGCATTATTGCTCATCCATATGCATTGCTTTTCCTGCCCATCGGCCGTCTTTGCATCTTTGGTTGCAGTCAGACATGCTCCCCCAGCTTATGTGACAGCGTCTGACTGCTACCAATCACAGGCCCTGTCTGCGGGTCGGTATCGTGGTATAAAAATAAAATATTTGGCGTAGGGTCCTCCCATATTATGATACCCAGCACAGATAAAGCATATGGCTATAGCCTGCAGCCCCCAGATGTTCACTTATCTTGGCTGTGTATCAAAATAAGATGAACTGCATGCTGCTTTTGTTGAAATTATTTAAATAAATGATTTAAAAAAAAAAAAAAAACGTGCGGTCCCCCCCAATTTTGATACCCAGTCATGATGATGATAAAGCCCAATGGCTGAGGGCTGGTTTTCTTAGGCTGGCGAGAACCATGCTTATTGGGCTGTCCCCCAACCTAAAAATAGCAGCCTGCAGCCACCTGGGATTGTTGCATCCATTAGATGCGACAGTCCCGGAACTTTACCCAACTCTTCCCGATTGCCCTGGTGTGATGGCAATCCAGGTAATATAAGGGGTTAATAACAGCTGCCACTAAGCCCTATATTAATGAGGAGGGTCCAGGAGACTCCCCCATTACTAATCTGTAAGTGAAAGTAAATAAACACAAACAATGAAAAATCCTTTATTTGAAATGAAATATAAAAAAAAAACTCTTTCACCAATTTATTAACACCCAAAACAACATTGCAAGTCCAACGTAATCCACACGAGGTTCCATGACAATTCCAACTTTGCTACATATATGAAGTCACAGAGCACAATCATGGTACGAGACCGAACGCTGTGAGGTTCAGGCAGAGAATGAATGAGCCGCGCGATCAGTGGTGACGTCACTCAGGTTATTTGCGATCACAGCTGGATGTTCCCAGTCCTTTATTTAAATAATAAAAAAAAAAACTGCATGCGGTTCCTCCTCCACAGCCAACATAAGTGCACATCTGGGGGCTGCAGCCAGTAACCGTATGCTTTATCTGTGCTGGGTGTCATAATGTAGAGGAACCCTGCACCAAATATTTTTATTTATTTTTTATACCACGATAGACGCACGTTGTGTCTGTGATTAGAAGCATCAGACACGCTGTCACTTAGGATGGGGGCGCGTCTGACTGCAACCAATCACAGATGGTGGGTGGGGTAACCAGTGCCCCGGAAGTGAATGGGTAGCCTGGAAGCGGTGTACAGCTGTGCCGGAGCTAAGGTAAGTATAGCGTGCGTGCTCCTATTCCCCCTATCTCGTCTACCAATGTTGGTATTTTTTTTTAATTATTATTATTTATTATTATAATATCTTTTTTATTGAAAATTTTAAACAATAAACAATAGGATTTAGCGTTCCCATGAAAATATAATAATCTTTCATCCAGTACGCAGACTGGGATAAAATAGCTTGTAAATTCAATAGATTTATGATAATCAATTATATAGCGACCGAAAACCCTCCCCTGAACCGAATTTTCTTTGTCGCTCCATTGGGAGACCCAGACAATTGGGTGTATAGGCTATGCCTCCGGAGGCCGCACAAAGTATTACACTTAAAAGTGTTAAGCCCCTCCCCTTCTGCCTATACACCCCCCGTGCTCCCACGGGCTCCTCAGTTTTTTGCTTTGTGCGAAGGAGGTCAGACACGCACGCACAGCTCCACAGATTGGTCAGCAGCAGCTGCTGACCATGTCGGATGGAAGAAAAGTGGGCCCATATAGAGCCCCCAGCATGCTCCCTTCTCACCCCACTCTTGTCGGTGGTGTTGTAAGGTTGAGGTATCCATTGCGGGTACGGAGGCTGGAGCCCACATGCTGTTTTCCTTCCCCATCCCCCTCAGGGCTCTGGGTGAAGTGGGATCCTATCGGTCTCCAGGCACTGAGACCGTGCTTCATCCACAACTCCTGTGGAGCCTGCTGGATAGGAGCCGGGTATCGTTCAGGGACATGGCCCTGCTACTTGGAGGTACTCTGTATCCCTGTGGGGACAGCGCACAGCAACACTCCAGCTTTGCTGGGTGTGCTAGTGCACCGGGGACCACGGCGCTGACCGGGTTAATATGTGCCATTACACACTCAGCGTTGCTGAGTGTGTTTATGTATAGGGACTGCCGCACTGACCGCCGCGGCCATGGAAACACTGCGGCGCGGCTGGGACTTGTAGTGCGCCGGGGACTTTCACGCCGGCCGCGCTTTTACGGCGGCCGCGTTTATTACTAGAGTCCCCGGCTTTTTGCGGCCTAGTTTCCTTTCCTCCCGCCCACAGCCCTGACAGGCAGGGGAAGGGCGGGACGCTGCACAGAACGAGCAGCACTGAGGGCTGGAGCATGCTTTGCATACTCCACCCCTCTCACTGTGCACAGTGCGGGCACCAGTTCCCGCTCTTTCTGGGTCACGCCCACGGCTCCCTCCTCTCCTCAGGACGCCGGCAGCCATTCCTGTCAGCTCCTCGGACGCTGCAGAGGGGGACAAAGTCTGGGAGACCCAGGCAGGGACTCTGGTGGCCTCACAACCGCTTTAGGCGGGTGGTAAGCAGCACCTGTGGTGCTAGCCCCATTGTGCAGTAGTGTAACATTATATGTTTATGGTATATATGTTTTACACTGTATGGTGCACAGTTGATTTCTGGCTATATACCCTATTGTGTTACTCAGGGAAGATAATAGCATGGCGCCCACGAAAGGCAGGGGTGCCAAAACACAGGCTTATTATGTTGCCTGCGCCGCATGTACGACCCCGCTACCGGCAGGTTCCACTGACCCTCATTGTGTGCACTGTTCGGCCCCTGTGGCACTTACTCAGCCGGAGCCTCTGCTAAGAGGGGCCCAGGGGGAGCCACCTGCTAACACTGTTCAGGTGACGGGGACGGAGTTTGCAAAACTCTCTGAGACTATGGCTAAGATACTAGAAGCCTTGCAGTCCAGGCCGGTATCTCAGCACAGGGACTCTGTTGAATCTTTGTTCCCTGGCCCACCTCAGCTGGACCAACAATGTCCTCCCGGGGTATCTCATGGATCCCAGGCTGAGGGTTCTGACACAGACCCCAGCCCCAGACCGACTAAGCGAGCTCGCTTAGATTTTCCCTCGACATCATCATATTGTGCAGGGTCTCAGAGGGGGGAATCTCTGGTTCATGGTGCGGAGACAGCTGATCAGGATTCTGATCCTGAGGCCGCTCTCAATCTTGATACTCCGGACGGGGACGCCATAGTGAACGACCTTATTGCGTCCATCAATCGTATGTTGGATATTTCTCCTTCAGCTCCTCCGGTGGAGGAGTCAGCTTCTCAGCAGGAGAAATTCCGTTTCAGGTTTCCCAAGCGTACACCGAGTATGTTTCTGGACCACTCTGATTTCAGAGAGGCAGTCCAGAATCACCATGCTTGTCCAGATAAGCGTTTTTCTAAGCGCCTTAAGGATACACGTTATCCTTTTTCCCCCTGACGTGGTCAAAAGTTGGGCTCAGTGTCCCAAAGTGGATCCTCCAATCTCCAGACTGGCAGCTAGATCCATACTTGCAGTGGAAGATGCGGCTTCACTCAAAGATGCCACTGACAGGCAGATGGAACTCTGGTTGAAATCCATCTATGAAGCTATCGGCGCTTCTTTTGCCCCAGCGTTCGCAGCCGTATGGGCGCTACAAGCTATCTCAGCAGGTCAAGCGCAAATTGACGCAGCCACACGCACGTCCGCGCCACAGGTGGCGTCCATAACCACTCAGACGTCGGCATTTGCGTCTTACGCTATTAATGCTGTCCTGGATTCTGCGAGCCGTACGGCGGTTGCAGCCGCCAATTCGGTGGTACTCCGCAGGGCCTTGTGGCTACGGGAATGGAAGGCAGATTCTGTTTCCAAAAAGCGCTTAACCAGTTTGCCAATTTCTGGCGACCGATTGTTTGGCGAGCGTTTGGATGAAATCATCAAACAATCCAAGGGAAAGGACACATCCTTACCCCAGCCCAAACCGAACATACCCCAACAGAGGAAGGGGCAGTCGAGGTTTCGGTCCTTTCGGGGCGCGGGCAGGTCCCAGTTCTCCTCGTCCAAAAGGCCTCAGAAAGATCAAAGGAACTCTGACGCATGGCGGTCTAAGTCACGTCCTAAAAAGGCCACCGGAGGTGCCGCTACCAAAGCGGCTTCCTCATGACTTTCGGCCTCCTCACTCCGCATCTTCGGTCGGTGGCAGGCTCTCCCGCTTTTGCGACGCCTGGCTGCCACGGGTAAAAGACCGTTGGGTGAGAGACATTCTGTCTCACGGTTACAAGATAGAGTTCACCTCTCGTCCCCCGACTTGATTCTTCAGGTCATCCCCGCCTCCCGAGCGAGCCGAGGCTCTTCTGCAGGCGCTGGGCACTCTGAAGGCAGAAGGAGTGGTGGTCCCTGTTCCTCTTCAGCAACAGGGCCACGGTTTTTACTCCAACTTGTTTGTGGTCCCAAAGAAGGACGGGTCTTTCCGTCCTGTCCTGCACCTGAAACTTCTCAACAAACACGTAACGACCAGGCGGTTCCGGATGGAATCCCTCCGCTCCGTCATCGCCTCAATGTCCCAAGGAGATTTCCTTGCATCGATCGATATCAAAGATGCTTATCTCCACGTACCGATTGCTCCAGAGCACCAGCGCTTCTTGCGCTTCGCCATAGAGAACGAACACCTGCAGTTCGTGGCACTGCCGTTCGGCCTGGCAACAGCCCCACGGGTTTTCACCAAGGTTATGGCTACTGTAGTAGCGGTCCTCCACTCTCAGGGTCACTCGGTGATCCCTTACTTGGACGATCTCCTGATCAAGGCACCCTCTCAAGAGGCATGCCAACACAGCCTCGACGCTACCCTGGAGACTCTCCAGAGTTTCGGGTGGATCATCAATTTTCCAAAGTCAAATCTGACACCGGCCCAATCGCTCACATACCTTGGCATGGAGTTTCATACCCTCTCAGCGATAGTGAAGCTTCCGCTGATCAAGCAGCGGTCACTACAGACAGGGGTACAATCTCTCCTTCAAGGCCAGTCACACCCCTTGAGGCGCCTCATGCACTTCCTGGGGAAGATGGTGGCAGCAATGGAGGCAGTTCCTTTCGCGCAGTTTCACCTGCGTCCTCTTCAATGGGACATCCTACGCAAATGGGACAGGAAGCCGACGTCCCTCGACAGGAACGTCTCCCTCTCTCAGGCGACCAAAGCTTCCCTTCGGTGGTGGCTTCTTCCCACTTCATTATCGAAGGGGAAATCCTTCCTAACCCCATCCTGGGAGGTGGTCACGACGGACGCGAGTCTGTCAGGGTGGGGAGCGGTTTTTCTCCACCACAGGGCTCAGGGTACGTGGACCCAGCAAGAGTCCTCGCTTCAGATCAATGTTCTGGAAATACGGGCAGTGTATCTTGCCCTGAAAGCGTTCCAGCAGTGGCTGGAAGGCAAGCAGATCAGAATTCAGTCGGACAATTCCACAGCGGTGGCATACATCAACCACCAAGGCGGCACACGCAGTCGGCAAGCCTTCCAGCAAGTCCGGCGGATTTTGATGTGGGTGGAAGCCACGGCCTCCACCATCTCTGCAGTTCACATTCCAGGCGTGGAAAACTGGGAAGCAGATTATCTCAGTCGCCAGGGCATGGACGCAGGGGAACGGTCCCTTCACCCGGACGTGTTTCAGGAGATCTGTTGCCGCTGGGGGGTGCCGGACGTCGACCTCATGGCGTCCCGGCACAACAACAAGGTACCGACGTTCATGGCACGGTCTCAAGATCCCAGAGCTCTGGCGGCAGACGCCTTAGTTCAGGATTGGTCGCAGTTTCAGCTCCCTTATGTGTTTCCTCCGCTGGCACTGTTGCCCAGAGTGTTACGCAAGATCAGGGCCGACTGCCGCCGCATCATCCTCGTCGCTCCAGACTGGCCGAGGCGGTCGTGGTACCCGGATCTGTGGCATCTCACGGTCGGCCAACCGTGGGCACTACCAGACCGACCAGACTTGCTATCTCAAGGGCCGTTTTTCCATCTGAATTCTGCGGCCCTCAACCTGACTGTGTGGCCATTGAGTCCTGGATCCTAGCGTCTTCAGGGTTATCTCAAGACGTCATTGCCACTATGAGACAGGCTAGGAAACCAACGTCCGCCAAGATCTACCACAGGACGTGGAAAATTTTCCTGTCGTGGTGCTCTGCTCAGGGTTTTTCTCCCTGGCCTTTTGCCTTGCCCACTTTTCTGTCCTTCCTTCAATCTGGACTGGAAAAGGGTTTGTCGCTCGGCTCCCTTAAGGGACAAGTCTCAGCGCTCTCTGTGTTTTTCCAGAAGCGCCTAGCCAGACTTCCACAGGTACGCACGTTCCTGCAGGGGGTTTGTCACATCGTTCCTCCTTACAAGCGGCCGTTAGAACCCTGGGATCTGAACAGGGTGCGGCTGGTTCTTCAGAAACCACCATTCGAGCCAATGAGAGATATTTCTCTCTCACGCGTTTCGCAGAAAGTGGTTTTTCTAGTTGCAGTCACTTCACTTCGGAGAGTGTCTGAGCTAGCAGCGCTGTCATGCAAAGCCCCTTTCCTTGTTTTTCACCAGGACAAGGTGGTTCTGCGTCCGGTTCCGGAATTTCTCCCTAAGGTGGTATCCCCCTTTCATCTCAATCAGGATATCTCCTTACCTTCTTTTTGTCCTCATCCAGTTCACCAATGTGAAAAGGATTTGCACTTGTTAGATCTGGTGAGAGCACTCAGACTCTACATTTCTCGTACGGCGCCCCTGCGCCGCTCGGATGCACTCTTTGTCCTTGTCGCTGGCCAGCGTAAAGGGTCACAGGCTTCCAAATCAACCTTGGCTCGGTGGATCAAGGAGCCAATTCTCGAAGCCTACCGTTCGGCTGGGCTTCCGGTTCCCTCAGGGCTGAAGGCCCATTCTACCAGAGCCGTGGGCGCGTCCTGGGCTTTGAGGCACCAGGCTACGGCTCAGCAGGTGTGTCAGGCGGCTACCTGGTCGAGCCTGCACACTTTCACGAAACACTATCAGGTGCATACCTATGCTTCGGCGGATGCCAGCCTAGGTAGACGAGTCCTTCAGGCGGCGGTTGCCCACCTGTAGGAAGAGACCGTTTTACGGCTCTCTTACGAGGTATTATTTTACCCACCCAGGGACTGCTTTTGGACGTCCCAATTGTCTGGGTCTCCCAATGGAGCGACAAAGAAGGGAATTTTGTTTACTTACCGTAAATTCCTTTTCTTCTAGCTCCAATTGGGAGACCCAGCGCCCGCCCCTGTTTTTTTGTGTACACATGTTGTTCATGTTGAATGGTTTCAGTTCTCCGATATTCCTTTGGATTGAAGTTACTTTAAACCAGTTTATAATTCTTTTTCCTCCTTCTTGCTTTTGCACCAAAACTGAGGAGCCCGTGGGAGCACGGGGGGGTGTATAGGCAGAAGGGGAGGGGCTTAACACTTTTAAGTGTAATACTTTGTGCGGCCTCCGGAGGCATAGCCTATACACCCAATTGTCTGAGTCTCCCAATTGGAGCTAGAAGAAAAGGAATTTACGGTAAGTAAACAAAATTCCCTTCTTTAAAACCGGATCACTGAGATCCGCCCATCATTAGTTATAAGTTGTGGTTTTTAGTTGAGAACGCTGACAAAGTCTTGGTCGTGAGAGGAAGATGCATCATGACACCAAGCTCCCCCTTTTTTTTTTTTTTTCCTCACTTGACTCAACTGCACATGGTTCTGGTGCTTTTGGAACCAGCAGTTCCACTATATTTTTGGTTCTGTGGGTATTGTTTGAATATTGTAAAGTCCACTTCCTTTTTGAAACTCCTTTCCTAATGGGGGCACTGGGCAGAAATAGAAGTCATTTCGCTGGCTCTCCAGATTATTTGGACTGCAAAAGACATAGATTGCCTCTTCCCATGCAACCACTAGGTAAGATGTGATGCACATCTATTGCATGATACTCTTGACCTGATTTCCTATTCTGCAGCCAAAATACAGATTGTAGGCTTTCCTTATCATGGTAGTAAAGTTTCTACTTTGTGATACAAAGTGACTTGAAATGGGTGATGCAACTGTACTGAGGATACAGTACATCATCAATTGAGTTGGTATTTTCTTTATCGTTCCTTTTGGGAGACCCAGACCATGGGTGTTTAGCTTCTGCCTCCGGAGGACACACAAAGTACTACACTTGAAAGTGTAGCTCCTCCCTCTGAGCTTATACACCCCCTGGTAGCCAGTCCTAGCCAGTTTATCGCTTTGTGTTCAGGAGGTCATACATCCACACATGCATTCTCATCTGATTGTTTGACTTTTGGAAAGAGTTTGAAGAAAAGCGGTTCCATGTCTGGACTCCCGGCATGTCCCTTCTCACCCCACTGTGTCGGCGGTGTTGTTAAGGTTGATTTACAAGGCTGAAGCCTTACATGCCGCGCTCCTTCACCATCCCTTCTGGGCTCTGGCTTGAAGTGGGAGCCAGCACGGTCTCCATGCCTGGCAGGAGTCCGGTCTCCCTCCATAGCCCCTTAAGGATTCTGTTGGACCGGAGCACTCATCCCCAGGGACATGGCCCTGCGTCTCAGCAGCTAAGTACCTGAGACGTTTATGTTGGGGGTCCCGGTTCTTTATTGTAAGGGGAGAGTATGCTGTATGTGATTGTTTTTAACTTTTCCGGCGGGTTCTCCAGCTTTTGCCCGAGAACCGCGCCGATGGTGCCTGCTTGTCGGCCTCGCCGCTTAAATTTAGGCCCCGGCTTCGCCGGAGGCCTAGTTTCGTTCTCCTGCCCTCGCATGTCACTCATGCAGAGGGACAGGTTCGGCTCCTCCCGGCGGCCGTTCTACACAGGGGAGGGACACTCCCCACTGCTGGGGCGTCCCTCCTTCCCGGCAGGTCTCTATAGCCCTCCAGTTCCCGCTCTTTTATAGGAACGCCCCTAGTCCCGCCCCCTCTCTTCGCTCCGGCGGCCATTTCTCAGGCAGAGTTCACTCTCCTCTGGGACATCCTGCATTCTGCATCTCTGCTGAGGTGCTGCGCTCTGGGGGACCGGGCTTCGGGATCTGGAGGGCACACAACACCGCGCTCAGCGGTCTGGTAAGCCACAGCCGGTCTCCGGTTGTGGACCTCTGTATATTCTCCCTGGGGTTCATTCTCTGCAAAGCCCCCACTCCAGCAGCATGTCTCACACAAGGAGCAAGGCTCCAAAGCTTTATTCTGCATGCACTGCATGTAAGCTCCTGCTGCCTGAGCCGAGCATTTATCCACACTGTGATGGTTGCTCTAACTTGGCGGTGCCACAGCCTGGAGTCTCACCCCCAGTGGTCTCTCAGGCTGCTGCTGCACCTGTGATTGAACCCCCGGCCTGGGTAGAGTCCTTTTCTAGGTCCATATCCCAGTCATTTGCTGAGTCCATGGGACTTTTGTCCAGGACTTAGATGAATATGCATCAGCCCCCCTCACAGGGTGCCTCTAGTACTCTTGACAGAGGACTCCTATCCTCTGACCTCCGTCCATCAGAGCTCACGGAGGATTCATCATCTGATCCCAGACCCCGTCCTTCTAAGAGAAGGCGCAGGGTTTCCTCCCCCTCCCCATCCCACGGCTCTGTCTCAAGAGCTGACTCTCAAGATGAGGAGGATGCCCTCACTGGGGGCTCGGAGGCTATGTATCCCATCGATTTCTCTGAGGGTGACTCAGATCTTAGTGATTTGATTGCTTCTATTAATTCTGTGCTGGATCTCAATCCGCCAGTGTCAGAGGAGCAACTCTCTTTGGCAGAAAAACATCAGTTTACCTCGCCTAAGAGAGTGAAGAGTGTGTTCTTTAACCACTCCAGTTTTCAGACCGCTGTGACCAAACCCAGGGCCTGCCCTGACAAACGCTTTCCAAAGCGTGGTTCTGATGACCGGTTTCCATTTCCACCTGAGGTGGTTAAGGAGTGGTCTCACTCCCCAAAGGTAGACCCTCCGGTGTCTAGGCTATCAGCCCGGACCGTTGTGTCGGTGGCTGACGGCACCTCATTTAAGGATTCCACTGACCGTCAGATTGACCTTCTGGCCAAATCTGTGTATGAAGCTGCGGGGGCCGCGTTTTCCCCGACTTTTGCAGCAGTGTGGGCTCTCAAAGCCATCTCTGCTTCTCTAGAGGAGATGCATTCCCTCACCAAGGAATCTATGCCTGAGATGGTTACCTTAACTGCTCAGGCTTCAGCCTTTTCATCTTATGCCATGTCTGCCATGCTAGAGGCTGCTCACCGCACTGCGGTGGCTTCAGCTAATTCTCTTGTTATCCGCAGGATTTTGTGGCTTCGAGTGTGGAAGGCAGATGCTTCTTCCAAGAAGTTTCTTGCTGGGCTCCCTTTTGCTGGTTCACGGCTGTTTGGTGAACAGCTGGATGAAATCATTAAAGAAGCTACTGGCGGGAAGAGTACTTCCATGCCACAAACCAAGACCAGGAAACCCGCCCAGGGTAGGAATCAATCGAGGTTTCGTTCCTCCAACTGGTCGTCCTCTAAGCCCTCGGCCTCGTCCACTAACTCAGCCAAGGACCAGAAATCCAACTGGTGCCCAAAAGCGCGTCCGCAGAAGACCGCAGGAGGTTCTGCCACTAAGGCAGCTTCCTCATGACTCTCTGCCCGCTCCAGCCACGTCCTTAGTCGGTGGCAGGCTCTGCCACTTTGGCGACGCTTGGTTAAAGCAAGTCTCCGATCAGTGGGTGAGAGACATCATATCTCACGGCTACAGGATAGAATTCTCTTCCAGCCCTCCAAACAGATTTTTTCTCTCAACTCCCCCCTGCTCCAAGGCCGCCGCCTTCTCGCAGGCCGTGGCGTCCTTGCAGGCAGACGGAGTGATTGTCCCAGTTCCCGCTCAGGAACGGTTCAGAGGTTTTTACTCAAATCTCTTCCTAGTTCCAAAAAAGGACGGTACCTTCCGGCCCATCCTGGATCTCAAGCTTTTCAACAAGCATGTCCGGGTGCGGCATTTTCACATGGAGTCTCTGCGATCAGTCATTGCCTCTATGACCCAAGGGGAGTTCCTGGCGTCCATCGACATCAGAGATGCCTATCTACATGTGCCAATCGCAGTGTCACATCAGCGTTGGTTACGTTTTGCGATAGGAGAGGATCATTTCCAATTCGTGGCTCTCCCCTTCGGGTTAGCCACGGCCCCTCGGGTATTCACCAAGGTCATGGCGGCGGTGATTGCGGTCCTGCACCTCCAGGGGTTAGCAGTGCTTCCTTATCTGGACGACCTTCTGGTCAAGGGTCCATCCAGCGCAGACTGTCAGCGGAGTGTTTCGCTCACTCTCGCCACCCTAGCCCAATTCGGGTGGATTGTCAATCTTCCCAAATCCACTCTGACTCCGACTCAGAGTCTCACGTACCTAGGGATGCAGTTCGAGACTTTGCCGGCACTTGTGAAGTTGCCCTTAATCAAACAGCAGTCTCTCCGGCTAGCGGTGCGCTCTCTCCTGAGGCCCCGCCGTTATTCCCTCAGGCGCCTGATGCAGGTGCTGGGGTCAAATGGTGGCTTCCATGGAGGCGGTTCCCTTTGCCCAGTTCCATCTGCGTCCTCTGCAGCTGGACATTCTCCGCTGTTGGGACAAGCGGCCTTCCTCCTTACAGAGGTTAGTGGCTCTGTCGCCACGGACCAGGAGCTCTCTTCAGTGGTGGCTTTGACCCCTCTCCCTGTCCCAAGGGCGCTCCTTCCTGGCTCCGTCCTGGGTGATTCTCACCACAGATGCCAGCCTAATCAATGTGCTGGAAACCAGAGCTGTGCTTCTAGCTCTCCTAGCCTTTCACCACCTGTTGGCGGGCAGGCACATTCGAGTCCAGTCAGACAACGCGACAGCGGTTGCCTACATCAATCACCAGGGCGGGACACGCAGCCGCCTGGCAATGTTGGAGGTCCAACGCATTCTTCAATGGGCGGAGGACTCCAAGTCCACCATATCCGCAGTCCACATCCCTGGCGTAGAAAACTGGGAGGCAGATTATCTCAGCCGTCAATCCGTGGATGGTGGCGAGTGGTCCCTGCACCCGGCAGTGTTTCAGTCAATCTGCCGCAAGTGGGGCACTCCGGACGTGGACCTAATGGCATCCCGTCACAACAACAAGGTTCCGGTTTACTTGGCTCGCTCCCACGATCCTCAGGCCTTCGCCGCGGACGCTCTGGTTCAAGACTGGTCCCAGTTTCGTCTGTCCTACGTGTTTCCCCCTCTAGCTCTCTTGCCCAGAGTCCTGCGCAAGATCAGAATGGAGGGCCGTCGAGTCATCCTCATTGCACCGGACTGGCCCAGGCGAGCTTGGTATCCGGACCTGCTCCAACTGTCCGTGGAGATGCCGTGGCATCTTCCGGACCGTCCAGACCTGCTCTCGCAAGGTCCGTTTTTCCGTCTGAATTCTGCGGCTCTCAAATTGACGGCGTGGCTCTTGAGTCCTGGATTTTGACGGCTTCTGGTATTCCTCCTGAAGTCATCTCCACTATGACTCGGGCCCGTAAGTCTTCCTCCGTTAAGATCTATCACAGGACTTGGAAAATTTTCCTGTCCTGGTGTCGCTCTTCCGGCCATTCTCCTTGGCCATTCTCGTTGCCGACCCTTCTGTCTTTTTTACAGTCCGGTCTGCAGCTAGGACTGTCCCTCAACTCTCTCAAGGGACAAGTCTCAGCTCTATCAGTGCTGTTCAAACGGCGTCTCGCCCGGCTGGCTCAGATCCGCACCTTCATGCAAGGTGCGTCTCACATCATTCCGCCTTATCGGCGGCCCTTGGATCCCTGGGACCTTAACTTGGTCCTCCCGGTATTGCAGAAACCCCCCTTTGAGCCTCTTAGGGAGGTTTCTTTGTATCGTCTTTCTCAAAAGGTGGCCTTTCTAGTTGCCATAACTTCTCTCAGGAGAGTCTCTGATTTGGCTGCGCTCTCCTCGGAGTCACCTTTTTTGTTTTTTCACCAAGACAAGGTAGTTCTCCGTCCGACCCCGGACTTTCTTCCTAAGGTGTTCTCTCCTTTCCACCTTAACCAGGATATTTCCTTGCCTTCCTTCTGTCCGGCCCCTGTTCATTGCTTTGAGAAAGCGCTGCATACTCTAGATCTGATGCGTGCTCTCCGGATTTATGTGGCTCGCACCGCTGCGCTTAGGCGGTGCACCTCTCTTTTTGTGCTAACCATAGGGCGGCGCAAGGGTCTCTCTGCTTCTAAGCCGACCTTGGCCCGTTGGAGTAGATCGACCATTTTGAACGCCTACCAGAGTACTCAGGTGCCTCCCCCGCCGGGGATCAAAGCACACTCGACCAGAGCTGTCGGTGCCTCTTGGGCTTTTAGGCACCAGGCTACGGCTCAACAAGTCTGTCAGGCTGCCACTTGGACTAGCCTGCATACCTTTTCGAAGCACTACCAAGTGCATGCTCATGCTTCGGCAGATGCGAGCTTGGGCAGACTCATCCTTCAGGCGGCTGTCGCCCACTTGTGAAGTTAGGCTCCGCCTACTTCTTAGTTTTTTCTGTTTATTCCCACCCAGGGACAGCTTTGGAACGTCCCATGGTCTGGGTCTCCCAAAGGAACGATAAGGAAAAAGAGAATTTTGTTACTTACCGTAAATTCTTTTTCTTATAGTTCCGTATTGGGAGACCCAGCTCCCTCCCTGTTGCCTGTTGGCAATTTTCTTGTTCCATGTGTTATCACCGGCTGTTGTCGTGGACAGAGTCTCCGGTTGTTCCGGTTCTTACTCGGTTCTACTTGTGGGTGGCTATTCTCCTTCAGCTTTTGCACTAAACTGGCTAGGACTGGCTACCAGGGGGTGTATAAGCTCAGAGGGAGGAGCTACACTTTTAAGTGTAGTACTTTGTGTGTCCTCCGGTGGCAGAAGTTAAAACACTCATGGTCTGGGTCTCCCAATACGGAACTATAAGAAAAAGAATTTACGGTAAGTAACAAAATTCTCTTTTTTTGATTGGTCACACTAAGATGATAAAATACTAAAGGCTCAATTGACTAAATTGATGATGCAGAAGACTAATTACTAATAGGGCTGTGCGGATCCGAATTGTAATAATCGTGGTTGCGGGCTGAGACTACCAGCCCCCAGCCGGCTTTCATTGCTGGGTATCAAAATTAGGGGGGACCGTGCGTAGTTTTTTTTTTTTTTTTTTTTAAATTATTTATTTAAATAATAAAAAAAAAGCCGCATCACCGCCACAGCCGTGCACACTTCTGACAGGAACGTGCATGTGTTTCTGTGTCCATGCACGCTCACGCTCAGAGAGCGCAGGCTGTGGCGGGTGATGTGATGTCAGACTTGTATGAGTCTGACAGCGCATCACCGGCACAGCCGAACACGTCTGACAGGAACGTGCATGTGTTTCTGAAACACATGCATGTTCACCATACTCACTCGCAGACACTTGCACTACTTTACCCGCCCACCGGCCGCCTGTGATTGGTTGCAGTCAGCGGACACGCTGCCACTCAGTGTGGGGGTGTGTCTAGTTGCAACCAATTACTTGCGCCAGTGGGCGGGTAAAACAATGAATATTGAATTGTCTGCTCCGGAAGGGAAAAGTGTGACCCGGAAGGAGTTTGCTGCCATGACACAGCCTCGGGTGAGTACACCGTGCGCGCTCCTACCCTGCGTCCCTCTACAAACTGTTTTAATCTCCGGATTCTGGTCCCCATAGACTTATATGGGCACCAGAATCCGGAGCGGATCCGGATCTTTTGTTCAATCCGGCAGGGATCCACCGGTTCAGGATTTTGTCGGATTCGATCAGCCCTAGTTACTAACAATGCAATAATGTTGAAATAGACACAATTTGTCTATAAGGCTGCATGAAAGGTGTCATATATAATACTTTTTATTCATTTTTTTTTTTTTCTTTTTTAAATACCCAATTATGAACAATGAATCGCTGGTGGTGACATAAAGGAATGAGTCAGAGAGACCATATTATCTTCAGTTCTCGAGTTGCTTTCTATTAGAGCTGGTTATTAGTCTCTTCTTGGCACATTGCCTCTTGCTTACTGAGCACGTCTTTGTGTAAGGATTATTTTCAAGCTGTACATACTACATGTGAAGCGTTACATTTCATGCTGTGTTCTTTGATTGCACTGTTGAAGATTTGCTTGGAATTTTTGTATGCAATTTTAAACCCTTCATGACTGAGTCAATTTTTGCTTTTCCCAGTCCTTTTCACAAGCCGGGGGGGGGAGGGTGTTTGGGCTTGTATTTTGCAGGCTGATTTGTAGTTTTTATTGATTATCAATTATTTTAGCAAACAATTCTACTAAAGACCAGCAAAAAAATCCAAGAGGAATGAAATGGTGAAAAAGCAACACAATTTTGTCATTATTTTTTTGCGTTTTGTTTTTATGGCATTCATTGTAAAGTTAAAGGGAACCAATCACCAGGATTTCCGTATATAACCTAAAGCCAGTGGCACTATCAGGCTGATTCTATACATACCTGTAGTGGTCAGCTCGGATGTTTAGGTTTTGAAATCCAAGAAAGTGAAGTTTGTAAAATGAGCAGCTTCTTGAGTGACAGTTGCACTGGAGCAGATAATATATTCATAGTTATCACCTCCCTCTGTTAGAATTAGCATAAGTATTATACAAATGACTCACTTTGTCTTGCAGGACCTGTGTGAGGTCATACCCATGTGACCTGGCATCCAGCTTTGGTGGCTGAGGCCCTGCCCCTTCTGGTCACATGGGTATGACCTCACCACAGGTTCTGCAAGAGACAAAGTGAATAGTTTGTATAATACTTATGCTAATTCTAACTAAGGGAGTTGAAGACCCAGAGTACAGTCCAGCCCCTGTGCACCAAAATCAAATGAGCAGAAACCTTCAAATGCTGATTAAAGGGAACCTGTTGCCAGGATTTTCCCTTTCGAGCTGTGGCCACCAACAGTGAGCTCTTATATACAGCAATCCAGAATGCTGTATATAAGAGCCCAGGCCGCGCTGTGTAATGTAAAAATACCTTTATAATACTCACTCAGGGGGCAATCCGGTCTGATGGGTGTCTCTGCTATAGGCTTGGAGCCTCCTCCATCTTGTGCAATCACCATCCTCCTGCCAAGCCCCATGTGCATGACACGTCCTGTGTCATTCACTTAAAGGCTTCCATTGCGCTCATGCGCATACACACTCTTCTTTGCCCTGCTGAGGACAGAGCAAAGTACTGTAATGTGCAGGCACGAGGAAAGGTCAAAGAATGTATGCGCACTACAGCACTTTTATCTACCCCCAGGCAGGCAGATCAAAGTGTGCAGGAGCACAATGGCTGCCTTTGTGTGAATGACTCAGGAGGCATCATGTACATGGGGCTGGGCAGGACGACAGCGATCACACAAGATGGAGGCACCAAAAGTTTGGACACACCTCATTCATAGTTTTCTTTATTTTCATGACTCTGAAAATTGTAGATTCACATTGAAGGCATCAAAACTATGAATTAACACATGTGGAATGAAATACTTAAAGGGGTTGTCCGACATAACAAAAATGTTTGAGTTTAAGCTAATCTGTGCTGTATTGTCATATTAATCACCCCTACATTGTTATTTTTTGTTTTCTAACTTTTGTTCCTCTTGAATTATACCTTTACTCTGTGCAGCTTCTTGTTTACATTCAGCTCCAGCAAACTGACCACTTCCTGTGCAAAACCTCCCAGTCACAGCTGGCACCGCCCGGCCTCACTGTCCAGCCCCACCCCAGTGTCCAGCCGCACCCTCTGCCCGCCCCCTGCACACATATTCCATGTCAGTATATTCTGCCCCAGCACTGACCTCTCATCACTACACGGCAGGACACTACACGGCAGGACACTACAGGGCAGATCACTACAGGGCAGGACACTACACGGCAGATCACTACAGGGCAGGACACTGCAGGGCAGGACACTACAGGACAGCACACTACAGGGCAGCACATTACAGGACAGGACACTACAGGGCAGCACATTACAGGACACTACAGGGCAGCACATTACAGGACAGGACACTACAGGGCAGCACATTACAGGGCAGGACACTGCAGGGCAGCGCACTACAGGACACTACAGGACAGGACACTACAGGGCAGCACACTACACGGCAGATCACTACAGGACACTACAGGGCAGGACACTACAGGGCAGGACACTACAGGGCAGGACACTACAGGGCAGCACATTACAGGACACTGCAGGGCAGCACATTACAGGACACTACAGGACAGGACACTACAGGACAGGACACTACAGGACAGGACACTACAGGACAGGACACTACAGGACAGGACACTACAGGACAGGACACTACAGGACAGGACACTACAGGGCAGCACACTACATGGCAGATCACTACAGGGCAGGACACTACAGGGCAGCACATTACAGGACACTACAGGACAGGACACTACAGGGCAGCACATTACAGGACACTACAGGACAGGACACTACAGGGCAGCACATTACAGGACACTACAGGGCAGCACAGTACAGGACAGGACACTACAGGGCAGCACATTACAGGGCACTACAGGACAGGACACTACAGGGCAGCACATTACAGGGCAGGACACTGCAGGGCAGCGCACTACAAGACACTACAGGACAGGACACTACAGGGCAGCACACTACACGGCAGATCACTACAGGACACTACAGGGCAGGACACTACAGGGCAGGACACTACAGGGCAGCACATTACAGGACACTACAGGACAGGACACTACAGGACAGGACACTACAGGACAGGACACTACAGGGCAGCACACTACATGGCAGATCACTACAGGGCAGGACACTACAGGGCAGGACATTACAGGACACTACAGGACAGGACACTACAGGGCAGCACATTACAGGACACTACAGGACAGGACACTACAGGGCAGCACATTACAGGACACTACAGGGCAGCACATTACAGGACACTACAGGGCAGCACATTACAGGACACTACAGGGCAGCACATTACAGGACACTACAGGGCAGCACATTACAGGACACTACAGGGCAGCACATTACAGGACACTACAGGGCAGCACATTACAGGACACTACAGGGCAGCACATTACAGGACACTACAGGACAGGACACTACAGGGCAGCACATTACAGGACACTACAGGACAGGACACTACAGGGCAGCACATTACAGGACACTACAGGACAGGACACTACAGGGCAGCACATTACAGGACACTACAGGACAGGACACTACAGGGCAGCACATTACAGGACACTACAGGGCAGCACATTAGAGGGCACTACAGGACAGGACACTACGGGGCAGCACATTACAGGACACTACAGGGCAGCACAGTACAGGACACTAGAGGGCAGCACATTACAGGGCAGGACACTGCAGGGCAGCGCACTACAGGACACTACAGGACAGGACACTACAGGACAGGACACTACAGGACAGGACACTACAGGGCAGGACACTACAGGGCATCTCACTACACGGCAGATCACTACAGGACACTACAGGGCAGGATACTACAGGACACTACAGGGCAGGACACTACAGGGCAGCGCACTACAGGGCAGCGCACTACAGGGCAGGGCACTACACTACAGCATTGCAAATAACAGCCCCACATCGGGCTGTGCACCCCACACCACATCAGGCTCTGCACCGCATACACACACATCGGGCTGTGCACCGCATACACAAACATACATACACGCATCGGGCTGTGCAACAAACACACACACACACACACCCCCCCCCATAGGGAGTACATACTCACCCGTCATCGGTCCCCGCCGCTCCTGCACGTTCGCGCGCTGTCTGTGCTCTAGACATATCAGCACAGTGGTGACGTCACCGCTGTGCTGAAGAGAGCTCAGGCAGCGTGCAAGATGAGAAGCAGCGCTGCGCTGCTTCTCATCAGCACTTTCAAATGTACCGGCATCGGTGATCTGTGATGCCGGTATTTTTGAATGTGTGATCCTTAGCAGGGGGGCCGGTGCGGGAGCTGACACCATGGCAGCCGCCGCCAGGCCCCGCCGCCAGGTCACGGACCCCCACAGCAGTGCAGGGGGAGGTGCGGGGGAATGTGTGGGAGGGTGCAGGGAAGGGGGCGGGGCTCATCGCACTGTACAGCCCAACAGGGAGGCGACATGCTGTTTCCACATTTGCATGTCAACATGGCCCTGCCCATGGAGACATGAAATGACCGGAAGCAGCAAAATCGCGGCAGGAGTGGTCAGATGACCGCTCTGAGCCGGGGGACAGGGGCTGACAGCAGGGCAGGTAAGTGGTCTCTATCTACTTACCTGCCCCAATGTAGCCCAATAGGGAAATAATAAAAAAAAAGCAAATTAAGCCGGATAACCCCTTTAACAAAAAGTGTGAAACAACTGAAAATATGTCTTATATTCTAGGTTCTTCAAATTAGTCACCTTTTGCTTTGATTACTGCTTTGCACACTCTTGGCATTCTCTTGATGAGCTTCAAGTGGTAGTCAATGCTTATGTTGACTGACAAATAATTTAGTCTGCCATCAGAAAATGATCTGTTTCTCTTGGATATTTGTCATCTTTATTTTTTAGCATTTGTTTTCCTATTCAATCTGTATAAAAAATACAATGAGAATGTTCCAATTTTCGCACAAGCTACTCTTCTAGGCTCTTACGACCTGTTTCTTCAGGAAATGCACATGAACATTAGTAGAAATGGACTGAATGAGCATGTGCAAAGGTCATTCTGAAGATGGGTGGAGCTGTGACCTCACCTGTTGTGATTGGTGGATTCTGTATTAGCTTTGTATAGCGGTTTTAACTGTCAATCTAATCCAGAAAGTGCTGAAAACTGTGAGCCTAAGAAACCCCTGGTGATCAAAATGAAAAATTGCATAATCAGTAATTTGTTTAATACAGAATTTGATATGGAATTAAAAAAAAATCATTAATCACAAATCAATTAATTTTTTTTTAATAACTACATGTAAAAAAAAAATCCCCAAAACAACATTTTAACCCTAGAACGCATACCTGGGGGGCCTCGCAGGCCTGCTAGGTCATTTGTTTTCTATGGTAGATTGAATTGCTTGCACGTTCTAGGGTTAAACAATGGGTTGTTTTCTGATGACACATTCCCTTTACCATTAGGTTTATTTCTTTGTATATTGCAAATTGTTTTCTGCCTTGATCCTACTAGTACTGTTTTTAGGCAGCTCTGCCAAGTCTTTTGGCAATGAGCATGTTTTCCTGTGACTTTAATTGTGTTGATGTCAGCATTTTATGCCTTTCCCTTTTCAATAGGAAAGGAAGAAAATGGTCAAAGAAGCACAGAGAGAGAAAAGAAAAAACAAGATCCCGAAACATGTGAAGAAGAGGAAAGAAAAGACCTCAAAAACGAAAAAGGGCAAATAGATGTACAGTCTGTACAGCAGGGGGCACTGACTTGTTATATGATGATCCATCTTACAGATGAGCCGGCAGAATACACTGTGTGTATAGGAAGGCAATGACGAAAATCATGTTTTTAGCAGGTGGTAGAACATCTTGCCAGACCGCATACTGGTTTCTCCCAGTATAAATTGGGCAGTAAATTTGTAATTTCTATATACTGTACATATGAATGTAAACAGTTGCATAATAAATAACTGCTTATGTTTGTCTTTTATGTGTAATTCTCTACATGTCTGACAATTTTCCTTGCAAGTCCATAGGCTTATGTACAGTTTACGAAGTGTTAATGCGTAGCTAAATGGAACACCAGCTTATGAAATATATTGTGTTACGAGGTTTGGTATCTGGATAGGTTTTGCTGGAGTGGAAATATAGTATTAACCCCTTCACGACCAAGGACGTACAGTGCTGGCCAAAAGTATTGGCACCCCTGCAATTCTGTCGGATAATACTCAGTTTCTTCTTGAAAATGATTGCAATCACAAATTCTTTGGTATTATTATCTTCATTTATTTTGCTTGCAATGAAAAAAGACAAAAGAGAATGAAACAAAAATCAAATCATTGATTATTTCACACAAAGCTCCAAAAATGGGCCAGACAAAAGTATTGGCACCCTTAGCCGAATACTTGGTTGCACAACCTTTAGCCAAAATAACTGCGAACAACCGCTTCCAGTAACAATCAATGAGTTTCTTACAATGCTCTGCTGGAATTTTAGACCATTCTTCTTTGGCAAACTGCTCCAGGTCCCTGAGATTTGAAGGGTGCCTTCTCCAAACTGCCATTTTGAGATCTCTCCACGGGTGTTCTATGCGATTCAGGTCTGGACTCATTGCTGGCCACTTTAGTAGCCTCCAGTGCTTTCTATCAATCCATTTTCTAGTGCTTTTTGAAATGTGTTTTGGGTCATTGTCCTGCTGGAAGACCCATGACCTCTGAGGAAGACCCAGCTTTCTCACACTGGGCCCTACATTATGCTGCAACATTTGTTGGTAGTCGATATCGTCGGGGTCAAATCGAAAGTGACGCACATCCGGCACCGGTAACGACGTTGCAACGTGTAAAGCCTAGATGCGCCGATAAACGATCGCAAAAGCGTCGTAAATCAGTGATCTGTGTAGAGTCTGTCATTTTCATAATGTCGCACCAATAGGAGATACGATGTTGTTCCTCATTCCTGCGGCAGCACACATCGCTATATGTGAAGCCGCAGGAGCGAGGAACATCTCCTTACCTGCCTCCACCGGCAATGCGGAAGGAAAGAGGTGGGCGGGATGTTTACGTCCCTCTCATCTCCGCCCCTCCACTTCTTTTGGCCGCCTGCCGTGTGACGTCGCTGTGACGCTGCACGACCCACCCCCGTAGCCGGCCAGAGCGACGTCGCAGGGCAGGTAAGTGTGTGTGAAGCTGCCGGAGCGTTAATGTTCGCTACGGCAGCTATCACAAGGTATCGCATGTGTGACGGGAACGGGTGCTATCGCGCTCGGCATCGCTATCATCGGCTAGTGATGTCGCAGCGTGCAAAGTACCCCTTAGTTGATGGCTTTTCCCAAAAAGCTCTACTTTTGTCTCATCTGACCAGAGAACATTCTTCCAAAACTTTTTAGGCTTTCTAAGGTAAGTTTTGGCAAACTCCAGCCTGGCTTTTTTATGTGAAAAGAGGTTAGGACCCTGCTTCACCTTTTTGGTGCTCAGGAGAAAAAGAGTCAATAACCAGAAAGAAACTCCGGCACACCACCTCAATAATTGTCAAAACAGAATTTTTGAATCAAAAAGGTTCTTTATTACATGAAAGTCCACACCATAAAAAAAGTCCAAACAGAAACGTTTCGACCAATTAGGTCTTCATCAAAGGTCTATCTAAATACAAGTAAAAACATTGATTAATACAGAACCAAAAAATACATGATTAATCATGTGTAGAAAAGAGGAAGCTTTCACTCGGAGGAGAAAAATATATTTCACAAAAATTCCGTTCAACAACGTATCATAGCTTAAAACCGTATTTAGGTGATATCAATCGCCGTACTGTCCTGTAAAAAACAGGATCATGTATGCCGATATCTGGTCAAGAGGGAGAGCCGGTATTAATAGGTTACCTGTGTGAAACAGGAAGCGGTGAACTAAAGGTCAGAGGTGCAATGCAGTGAATCCCAAAGGGACTCGTATCCAGAGTATGTCATAAGAATCGAATGGACCTACCAAAGTGAAAACATAATCAATTGTAGCCATGAAGATACACATGTATAGAAATATCACTGAGTACAGGTGTGTGCACATGCATACATATGTATACATGTATCCCCATATACCGTGGTTCAATATTAAATGTAGGGGAGACCATGTTCACTGTAGGTGGTATAGACTAGAGTCAATGAAAAAGATCATATACCTGAATCAGGTGTGTCAACGTATATCACCGTGTTTAGTCCTCACACAAGGGAGGGAGGTTGTACAGCAATATCCCCTAATAGAATAAATGCGATAATTAATATGTGTAATGATAAAGAAGAGGGGGCTGAAGGCCATAAAGGGGAAGGATGTCTACCGGTGACATATGAACATGTAGATCAGGGGAGTGCCATGTAGAATACATAAATAAGTCAAGCGATCAATAAGGGTGATCATATACAGTGGTACCTCGCTTAACGAGTAACCCACTTAACGAGAATTTCGCTTAACAAGCAAAGCTTTCTGTAAATTTGTAACCCGCTTTACGAGAAAGCTTTGCTGGACGAGCGAAATTCTCGCGCACACACTTCCGGTTCCATACATCCACCGCACTCTGACCCGCACTTGCAGTCCATACAAACACACACATGTACGCACGCACGCACATACAGTATTATGCTCACCTTACCTTCCGTTCCATCGCCGGGCTCATGGTTCTTGTAATTCCTGGGTACATCGCGTCGTCCTCGCGGCGAAGTACAAGACCCAGGATGCCGGCGATGGAACGGAAGGTAAGGTGAGCATATAATATAACATAGTGTACCTTTCGTTTCATCGCCGGCCTCCTGGGTCCTGTAGTTCGCCGCTGCGCTTTACTCCAGGCTGTGTATCTGCATCCATAGCGACGAGGGAGGAACTTCCTGTCACCGCTACTGAAAGGCGGCGCGCTGGCCAATCAGAGGCAAACGGCTCTGCCTTTGACGTCAGCGCTCTGGCCGGGAAGTTCCTGCCTCGTCGTTATGTTAACGTGATACACAGCCCGGCCCCGTACCAGAGAACAGCAAGTCCCAGCAGACCGGCGATGGAACGGAAGGTAAGGTGAGCATATAATATGTGCGTGTGTGCATGTGTGTTTTTGCACGTGTTTGTGTGTTTGCATGTGTGTGGAATGACAGAATAGGGGACCAGGATGGGACATTTAACACATGGAATGAATCGTCTGCATTGCAATGCTTTCCTATGGGAAATCTTGCTTTGCTGAACGAGTAACTTGGTTAACAAGCACACTCCCAGAACGGATTGTTCTCGTTAAGCAAGGTTCCACTGTACCTTCAGTGTAAGGTTAAATGACATAAAATGAATACTCACATGGGTTATATGTCACTGAGAGTGGTCTGCATATAGGAAAGGGATTTATATCATTTCTTTATCGTTCCTTTGGGAGACCCAGACCTTGGGTGTTTAGCTTCTGCTTCCGGAGGACACACAAAGTACTACACCTAAAAGTGTAGCTCCTCCCTCTGAGCTTATACACCCCCTGGTGAGCCAGTCCCAGCCAGTTTATCGCTTTGTGTTCACGAGGCATACATCCACACATGCATTCTCATATGTTTTTTTGCCTTTTTGGAAAGAGATTGAAGAAGTGCGGGTCCACGTCTAGACTCCCGGCATGTCCCTTCTCACCCCACTGTGTTGGTGGTGTTGTAAGGTTGATTTCCAAGGCTGGAGCCTTACATGCCGTGCTCCTTCACCATCCCTCCTGGGCTCTGGCTTGAAGTGGGAGCCAGCGCGGTCTCCATGCCTGGCTGGACACCGGTCTCCGTCCACAGCCCTTTAGGACTCTGCTGGACCGGAGCACTCATCCCCAGGGACCTGGCCCTGCGTCTCAGCAGCTAAGTACCTGAGACGTTCATATGTTGGGGGTCCCTGTCCTTTATTGTAGGGGAGAGTGTGTTTGCTGTGTTTATTTTGGCATTTCCGGCGGGTTCTCTGGCTTTCACCCGAGAACCGCGCCGATGGTGCCTGCGCGTCGGCCTCGCTGCTTAAATTTAGGCCCCGGCTTTGCCGGAGGCCTAGTTTCTGTTACCGGCGTCCATTCCCTCGCATGCCACTCATGCAGAGGGACAGGCACGGCTCCTCCCGGCGGCCGTCCTGCACAGGGGAGGGACACTCCCCACTGCTTGTGGTGACTAAACCCCCCCCCTGCAGGCCTCTATGGCCTTCCAGATCCCGCTCTCCTACAGGGAACGCCCCTGACCCGCCCCCTCTCTTCGCTCCGGCGGCCATTTTCTTGGACAGGGTTCACTCTGCGCTGGGCCATCCTGCTCTCTGCATCCCTGCTGAGGTGCTGTGCATTGGAGATCTGGGCTTCGGGATCTGGAGGGCACACAACACCGCTTCCAGCGGTCTGGTAAGTCGGTCTCTGGTTGTGGACCTCTGTATATACTCCCTGGGGTTCATTCTATTTGTAGAGGCTGTTCCCACTCCAGCAGCATGTCTCACACGAGGAGCAAGGCTCCAAAGCTTTATACTGTATGCGCTGCATGTAAGCTCCTGCTGCCTGAACCGAACACCTATCCACATTGTGATGTCTGCTCTAACTTGGAGGTGCCACAGCCTGGAGTCTCACCCCCAGTGGTCTCTCAGGCTGCTTCTGCACCTGTGGCTGAACCTCCGGCCTGGGTAGAGTCTTTTTCTAGGTCTATCTCCCAGTCTTTTGCTGAGTCCATGGGACTTCTGTCCAGGACTTTGATGAGTATGCATCAGCCCCCTTCACAGGGTGCCTCCAATGCTCTTGCTAAAGGTCCCTTAGGATCCCTATCATCTGACCTCCGTCCGCCGGAGCTCACAGAGGATTCATCATCAGGGCACAGACCCCGTCCTCCTAAGAGGAGCCGCAGGATTTCCTCTCCCTCCTCATCCCGCGGCTCTGATTCAAGAGCTGACTCGCAAGATGAGGAGGATGCCTTTACAGGGGGCTCGCAGGCTAACTCCATGTGCCTCATTGATCTTTCCGAGGGTGACTCGGATCTTAGTGACTTAATTGCTTCCATTAATTCTGTACTGGATCTCAATCCACCAGTATCAGAGGAGCAACCCTCTCTGGCAGAAAAGCACCAGTTTACCTCGCCTAAGAGAGTAAAGAGTGTGTTCTTTAACCACTCCAGTTTTCAGGCCGCTGTAACCAAGCCCAGGGCCTGTCCCGACAAACGCTTCCCAAAGCGTGGTTCTGATGACCGTTTTCCCTTTCCACCTGAGGTGGTTAAGGAGTGGGCTCACTCCCCAAAGGTAGACCCTCCGGTGTCTAGGCTCTCAGCCCGGACCGTTGTGTCGGTGGCTGATGGCACTTCCCTTAAGGATTCCACTGACCGTCAGATTGACCTTCTGGCCAAATCCATGTATGAAGCGGCGGGGGCCGCGTTTTCCCCAACTTTTGCAGCAGTGTGGGCTCTCAAAGCCATCTCTGCTTCTCTGGAGGAGATGCATTCCCTCACCAGGGAATTTATGCCCGAGATGGTTGCCTTAACTTCTCAAGCTTCAGCTTTTTCATCTTATGCCATGTCTGCCATGCTAGAGGCTTCTCACCACACTGCGGTGGCTTCGGCTAATTCCCTCGTTATCCGCAGGATCTTGTGGCTTCGAGAGTGGAAGGCAGATGCTTCTTCAAAGAAGTACCTTGCTGGGCTCCCTTTTGCTGGTTCCCGGCTGTTCGGTGAACAGCTGGATGAAATTATTAAAGAAGCTACTGGCGGGAAGAGTACTTCCATGCCACAAACCAAGACCAGGAAACCTGCCCAGGGTAGGAATCAGTCGAGGTTTCGTTCCTTTCGTTCCTCAAACTGGTCGTCCTCTAAGCCCTCCGCCTTGTCCGCTAACTCAGCTAAGGACCAGAAATCCAACTGGCGCCCAAAAGCACAGAAGACCGCAGGAGGTTCTGCCACTAAGGCAGCCTCCTCATGACTCTCTGCCCGCTCCGGCAACGTCCTTAGTCGGTGACAGGCTCTCCCATTTTGGCAACGCTTGGTTTCAACAGGTCTCCGATCAGTGGGTGAGAGAGATCATCTTTCACGGCTACAGGATAGAATTCTCTTCCAGCCCGCCAAACAGATTTTTTCTCTCAACTTCCCCCTGCTCCAAGGCCGCCGCCTTCTCACAGGCCGTGGCAGCCTTGCAGGCCAACGGAATAATTGTACCGGTTCCCGCCCGGGAACGGTTCAGAGGTTTTTACTCAAACCTCTTCCTAGTTCCCAAAAAGGATGGTACCTTCCGGCCCATCCTGGATCTCAAGCTTCTCAAAAAGCATGTTCGGGTGCGGCACTTTCGCATGGAGTCTCTGCGATTAGTCATTGCCTCAATGACCCAAGGGGATTTCCTGGCGTCCATCGACATCAGAGATGCCTATCTACATGTGCCAATTGCAGTTTCACACCAGCGTTTGCTACGTTTTGCAATAGGAGAAGATCATTTCCAATTCGTGGCTCTCCCCTTCGGGTTAGCCACGGCCCCTCGGGTATTCACCAAGGTCATGGCAGCAGTGATTGCGGTTCTGCACCTCCAGGGGTTGGCAGTGATTCCTTACCTGGACGACCTTCTAGTCAAGGCTCCATCCAGCGCAGACTGTCAGCGGAGTGTCTCACTCACTCTCGCCACTCTAGCCCAATTCGGGTGGCTTGTCAATCTTCCCAAATCCACTCTGACTCCGACCCAGAGTCTCACGTACCTAGGGATGCAGTTCGAGACTTTGCCGGCACTTGTGAAGTTGCCCTTAATCAAACAGCTGTCCCTCCAGTTGGCGGTGCGCTCTCTCCTGAGGCCCCGCCGTTATACCCTCAGGCGTCTAATGCAGGTGCTGGGTCAAATGGTGGCGTCCATGGAGGCTGTTCTCTTTGCCCAGTTCCATCTGCGCCCCCTGCAGCTGGACATTCTCCGCTGTTGGGACAAGCGGCCTTCCTCCTTACACAAGTTAGTGACTCTGTCGCCACGGACCAGGAGCTCTCTTCAGTGGTGGCTCCGGCCACTCTCCCTGTCCCAAGGACGCTCCTTCCTGTCACCGTCCTGGGTGATTCTCACCACGGATGCCAGCCTATCCGGCTGGGGAGCGGTATGTCTCCACCACAGAGCACAGGGCACTTGGACACCGTCCGAGTCAGCCCTTTCAATCAATGTGCTGGAAACCAGAGCCGTGTTTTTAGCTCTCCTAGTATTTCACCACCTGCTGGCGGGCAGGCACATTCGAGTCCAGTCAGACAACGCGACAGCGGTTGCCTACATCAATCATCAAGGCGGGACACGCAGCCGCCTGGCAATGATGGAGGTACAACACATTCTTCAATGGGCGGAAGACTCCAGGTCCACCATATCCGCAGTCCACATCCCAGGCGTGGACAACTGGGAGGCAGATTATCTCAGCCGTCAAAGCGTGGACGGTGGCGAGTGGTCCCTGCACCCGACAGTATTTCAGTCGATCTGCCGCAAATGGGGCACTCTGGACGTGGACCTAATGGCATCCCGTCACAACAACAAAGTTCCTGTTTACGTGGCTCGCTCCCACGATCCTCAGGCCTTCGCCGTGGACGCTCTGGTTCAGGACTGGTCCCAGTTTCGTCTGTCCTACGTGTTTCCCCCTCTAGCTCTCTTGCCCAGAGTCCTGCGCAAGATCAGAATGGAGGGTCGTCGAGTCTTCCTCATTGCTCCGGACTGGCCCAGGCGAGCTTGGTATCCGGATCTGCTCCAACTGTCCGTGGAGATGCCGTGGCATCTTCCGGACCGTCCAGATCTACTCTCGCAAGGTCCGTTTTTCCGCCCGAATTCTGCGGCCCTCAAATTGACAGCGTGGCTCTTGAGTCCTGGATTTTGACGGCTTCTGGTATCCCCCCTGAAGTCATCTCCACTATGACTCGGGCGCGCAAGTCTTCCTCCGCCAAGATCTATCACAGGACTTGGAAAATTTTCCTGTCCTGGTGTCGCTCTACCGGCCATCCTCCTTGGCCATTCTCTTTGCCGACTCTGCTGTCCTTTCTACAGTCCGGTCTGCAGCTAGGACTGTCCCTCAACTCTCTTAAGGGACAAGTTTCGGCTCTGTCAGTTCTGTTCCAGCGGCGTCTCGCTCGGCTGGCTCAGATCCGCACCTTCATGCAGGGCGCGTCTCACATCATTCTGCCGTATCGGCGGCCCTTGGATCCCTGGGACCTTAACTTGGTCCTCACGGTATTGCAGAAACCCCCTTTTGAGCCTCTTAGGGAGGTTTCTTTGTATCGTCTTTCTCAGAAAGTGGCCTTTCTGGTTGCCATAACTTCTCTCAGGAGAGTCTCTGATTTGGCTGCGCTCTCTTCGGAGTCACCTTTTTTAGTCTTTCATCAAGACAAGGTGGTTCTCCGTCCGACTCCGGACTTTCTTCCTAAGGTGGTCTCTCCTTTCCACCTTAACCAGGACATTACCTTACCTTCCTTCTGTCCGGCCCCTGTTCATTGCTTTGAAAAAGCTCTACATACTCTATATCTGGTGCGTGCTCTCCGGATCTATGTGTCTCGCACCGCTGCGCTTAGGCGGTGCACCTCTTTTTGTGCTAACCACAGGTCTGCGCAAGGGTCTCCCTGCTTCTAAGCCGACCTTAGCCCGTTGGATTAGGTCGACCATTTCGGACGCCTACCAGAGAACGCAGGCGACTCCCCCGCCGGGGATCAAAGCACACTCGACTAGAGCTGTCGGTGCCTCTTGGGCTTTTAGGCACCAGGCTACGGCTCAACAAGTCTGTCAGGCTGCCACTTGGGCTAGCCTGCATACCTTCTCGAAGCACTACCAAGTGCATGCTCATGCTTCGGCAGATGCGAGCTTGGACAGACGCATCCTTCAGGCGGCGGTCGCCCATTTGTGAAGTTAGGTTTTGCCTACTTCTTAGTTTTTCTGTTTATTTCCCACCCAGGGACTGCTTTGGAACGTCCCACGGTCTGGGTCTCCCAAAGGAACGATAAAGAAAAAGAGAATTTTGTTTACTTACCGTAAAAATTTTTTCTTATAGTTCCGTATTGGGAGACCCAGCTCCCTCCCTGTTGCCTGTTGGCAATTTTCTTGTTCCGTGTGTTATCACCGGCTGTTGTCGTGGACAGAGTCTCCGGTTGTTCCGGCTCTTGCTCTGTTCTACTTGTGGGTGGCTATTCTCCTTCAGCTTTTGCACTAAACTGGCTGGGACTGGCTCACCAGGGGGTGTATAAGCTCAGAGGGAGGAGCTACACTTTTAGGTGTAGTACTTTGTGTGTCCTCCGGAGGCAGAAGCTAAACACCCAAGGTCTGGGTCTCCTAAGACGGAACTATAAGAAAAAGAATTTACGGTAAGTAAACAAAATTCTCTTTTTTTATCCTGACCTCTAGCTCACCGCTTCCTGTTTCACACAGGTAACCTATTAATACCGGCTCTCCCTCTTGACCAGATATCTGCATACATGATCCTGTTTTTTACAGAACAGTACGGCGATTGATATCACCTAAATACGGTTTTAAGCTATGATACATTGTTGAACGGAATTTTTGTGAGATATATTTTTCTCCTCCGAGTGAAAGCTTCCTCTTTTCTACACATGATAATTCATGTATTTTTGGTTCTGTATTAATCAATGTTTTTACTTGAATTTAGATAGTCCTTTGATGAAGACCTAATTGGTCAAAACGTTTGTTTGGACTTTCATGTAATAAAGAACCTTTTTGATTCAGAAATTCTGTTTTGACAATTATTGGGGTAGTGTGTCAGAGTTCCTTTCATGTTATTGACTCTTTTTCTCCTGAGCACCTAAAAGGTGAAGCAGGGTCCTAACCTCTTTTCATATTATTGGTTTTTGACCCTTGCTCCCAACCCCTCACTGGACCTTTCATTGGTATACGTTTTTTTCCTAAGATAGTTATATTTTTCATCTATAGTGGCATATTCATGTCGCAGTCTCACTTCACTACTTTTTCTTATAATGATGAGGAGACTAATAATATTGTGTCTAGAGTCACATCTTCCAGTAATTTTTTGAGTATTCCATCAGAAGAACTTCGGAAAAGAGACTTCGAGAAGGAGTTATGTCGACATTCTTCACTTGAACTTCACTCCATCACATTAGTGGAGAATCATTGTACTAAACTGATTCCTCGGGGCCTTAGAGTTTCTTTCAGACCGACCCTCTTTTCCGATAATGTTGAATTCTGCGATTTCTTTGAAGCTATTATAAATAAATGTTCAATGGACATTATTACACTAACAATAGATTTTTTACAGAAAGAGATTGGTCAAGCATCTGAGAGTATCAAATCGGCACAGGACCAACTGAAACAGACCTTGTCCATAACGGACCTCTCAACTCAAAAAGAAGACTGACGACAGTGAGTTTAGGAAGGACCTTGAGGCCAGAAAAAGAAACAAGTTTCTCAGAGACCAGGAGGACTATTCCCGCGGCACACTGTACAGTTGGCGGGCTGGAGAATCTTACACCACCAGACAACCCACAGGATACAGTGGCTACTCATCCTCAGACAACTCGGATGTCGACTCCAGACCTTAACGACCACCTCCTTCTTTTTTTAGGATAGCGCCGACTACTACAAAGAAGAAGACAAGGAGGGGGAGGAGATCCCAACCATTACCAACGGGGGGACAGAGTCTGGACCAGATCGCAAGTAAATCCAACCTGATCTTTAATATGTCATCCTATGTCCTCTCACCATCAGAGTATTTAGTACTACACAAGGGTCCTACCTTCTGCCCTACCCTGGCATACGACACATTTATTGTTGAACAGGAGCTTCAATGCTTCTTCAGGTCTATTCGCCTCAAGGCCCATTTTTCTCAAAGTGACGCTTCTAGTGCAAGAGATAACATCCTTACACCCGCTGTGGGTGAGGTCTGTTTCTCTTTAAAAGAGCTTAACTTTAATGTTCCCAGCACCTATGTACTTCCCAGACATTATCATCCCATAGAGACCTATGTTGAACTGGTATCTAATGAGGTCAGGGAATTGAATAAGAAAATTAAAGGGAACCTGTCATCAGAAATTTTGCACTAAACCTAAAAGATTCCCCCTCTGCAGCTCCTGGGCTGCATTCTAGCAAGGTTCCTGTTGTTCTTGTGCCCCCTTTCTGACCAAAATAAAGACTTTATAAAGTGGTACCTTTTTGTATTCATATCTTGATAATGGTACTCGGGGGCGGGCTCTCTGGTGTCCGTTAGTATGCCTCCTTTCGCTTTAGGCCGTCCCCCATCGCGCAATTTCAAAGAGTTGACGTGAGGTAAGCTGGCCAGCGCTTGCGCAGAACGGTGGAGGCGGCGGTGAAAGCGCGAGCACGAGATTATGGGCGGGTACTTGCTGATGAAAATCACAGCGCCGCCCATAATCTCGCGCATGCGCCGTGCCACTCTTGCGGGACTGTGCAATGTGCACAGTGTGACTGCTGGTGACGTGTTGCGCAGGCACGAGATTATGGGCGGCGCTGTGATTTTCATAAGCAAGTACTCGCCCATAATCTCGTGCTCGCGCTTTCACCGCCGCCTCCACCGTTCTGCGCAAGCGCTGGCCAGCTTACCTCATGTCACCTCTTTGAAATTGCGCGACGGGGGACGGCCTAAAGCGACAGGAGGCAGACTAACAGACACCAGAGAGCCCGCCCCGTGTACCATTATCAAGATTTGAATACAAAAAAGGTACCACTTTATAAAGTCTTTATTTTGGTCAGAAAGGGGGCACAAGAACAACAGGAACCTTGCTAGAATGCAGCACAGGAGCTGCAGAGGGGGAATCTTTTAGGTTTAGTGCAAAATTTCTGATGACAGGTTCCCTTTTAATGCAGGTGATTTTCAAGTGAGAAATAATCTCGTTCGATGAGAGCAGGGCTGTCATGAGTCTCAAACAGAATCCCTCTATTATAAAACCGGCAGATAAGGGTGGAGCCATTGTGATTATGGACAAACATTACTATGTTTTGGAGTTATTAGGGCAGCTAGCGGACATGGGCACATATGAGTTAGTGGATCATGATCCTACCTCACAAATAGCCGCGTTAATCAGGAGAGTCACAAAGGGATATCTCGATTTGGGTACCATAGATCAGGAGAGTCACAAAGGGATGTTTCGATTTGGGTACCATAGATCAGGAGAGTCACAAAGGGATGTTTCGATTTGGGTACCATAGATCAAAAACTATTTGAATTCCTCAATAACCCACACCCTGTAATCCCAGTTTTTTATACTCTCCCAAAGATACATAAAAACCTTACACATCCTCCTGGTAGACACATTGTGGCTCCCACCGACTCGATATTGTCACCATTGGCCAAAACAGTTGAAAAGATCCTATCCCCATTTATTCCGTTAACACAATCTTTTATCAAGGACACGTCATACTTTTTAGAAATTATTTCGGATTTACGCAACTTTCCTGTGTCATCAATTCTGGTTAGTTTTGACGTCAACAGTCTGTATACCAGTATTAATCATGAAGAAGGCATACAGGCGACTGGTTGGTTTCTTGAGCAATATACCACCTTGTCCATGATTAATAAAACATTCTGTTTTGATCTGCTTAGGATTATTTTGGAAAACAATTATTTTCTCTTTCAGGATCAATTTTACCTTCAGCGTAGGGGGACTGCCATGGGATCGAACATTGCACCCCCCTATGCTAACATCTTCATGACTTTTTTTGAAGACAAATTCATTCACTCCCATCCCCTAATCATGAGCCATGCCCTGATCTGGCGTCGATATATTGATGACATTTTTATGGTTTGGGATGGGAGTCATGACTCTTTGTTTGAATTCTTTAACAACATGAATTCCTGCATGGAGGGTCTATTTTTTACCATACACCACGATACCAGGCAGATTAATTTTTTGGACTGTATGTTCATCAAACAGGAGGATGACGGTCATATACACAAAACCAACAGATAGAAATAGCCTATTACTATACAGCAGTAATCATCCAAAACATATGAAAAAGCCACTACCTCTGTCCCAACATCTGCGGATTGATCAAGAAAGAATAGAAAAAAGTGGGCTCAGCACTGATATAAAAATATATAAAAAAACTTTTTATTGGAATCCGGTTAAAACATAGTCTGGGAACACGTTGTACACAATGAAGAGCAGGAAAAACTTTACGCGTTTCGGACAGGTTAATAATTTAAAACCAAAAAATGTCCTTAGTCATAAGCTACCTGCAGAGCGGCCAGAAAGAGAATATATCCATGCTGCAGGAGAGGGGTGTTCCCTGTCCAGCTGTAACGGAATGCAATCAAGGTTCAAATCCAAAAGCAGGGTTAATAGACATAAAGGTAACAATTCTAATACAGGTCCCTAAAAAAACGCATGGAAAAACATGAAAAGGAAAAAAAAAAAAAAAAAGCACTTTAAATGAAATAAAGACATCATGAAATCTGTATCACAATGTTAATATGTTAATCAGGTAAGGGGAATGGGGGGGGGAGGGAGGAAGGGGGGTGTGAAGGGAGAGGGGGACAAGGGAGGGAGGGGAAGGGGATGGAGGGGGGGGTAGGGTTTCAGTTGTGGCTGTTTAGTAATATAAATGCATGGAAATATGCATAAAAATACAAATACGCCCATATAAATTCCAGGCAACCATTCTATGTGTTTTAATATACACGTATGGTTATAGTGCCTATGTTATTGCCTATCAGCCAAACCGACTAATCGCAAATCGTCGGTTTGGCTGACAGCTGTGGGTATGCCTATTATCTATGGCATACCCACAGGTGGTGGAGTTTAGGAATTCTCCCCCTCTTCTGCTTCAAACGCTCTGACAACCTTAAGAATCAATTGGTTCATGCTGATGTAGGTTTCAACCTTCAGAAGTCACGGCAAACCTTTCTAAACACACAGCAACACGGCACATTTCCATGTTTAGGGTGTGCACAATGTTCAAACGTTACAAAAGGTGGGACATTCACTCACCCGAGAACGGGTAAAATATTCAACATTAAAGGCCTGTTCACTTGTAACAGCACTCATGTTTTATACCTTGTTAAGTGCCCGTGCGGTTTCGGGTATGTGGGTGAGAGCACCCAGCATATCCGGGACCGCATAAAGAAGCACAAATCCGATATCCGTTGTGGCCAAATGCTGTTGCCTATCCCACATCACTTCATTACAAAGGAACATACCATTTCCCAGTTACGTTTTCAGGTGATAGACCATGTGGATGTTATCCGTAGGGGAGGCAACAGGGTCAAACGATTATGCAAGGTAGAGGCTAGATGGATTCATATTCTCGACACCATGGAGCCCCATGGACTGAACCGTCTACATGAATCAGGACTTTAATTTATAGGGTACACACAATTCTTCCCTTAATGGGGCATTCTCCGCGCCATCCCCCCCCCCCGATTCCTAACATTATTGAGATCATTACAGCTCTGCTTACCGACAGTATGGATTACCTATATCATCACTAATGGTTTATTGTTGCCACTCTGCTCATTTGATATGACGTCCTTTCCCTTAATCTTCAGGTATGAATTATTCTGGGGAATACAGCTATAACTGACTCATATATTCAATGTGCATGTTTACCTGACTTAACGTATTATTGTTGTCACATTATCATGTTGGTGACAATCTTTCTTCCTTTTTCTTATATTATTCCGTTATCTGTAACACGGGACTATATAACGGTACATAATACTTATAATGCCTATAGTAATTATATTGATTACACTTGTCATTATGGAGACTATAATATATCTTTGTTTTTCTTTCAGAATTACTGATCCCGCACTCTCCATGCACTATCTCCTGTTGCACGAATCCATGTGTCACGGAATCCCAGCATTAATAGGAGTCCTTCACCAATAGTTCACTCCTATTCTGGACCAGGAACGCCACTTCTAACAATTGTCACTCTCTGGACACACCTCCCTATATCCTTTCTTTCTCCGTACTAATCGGAAGTCACATTATCCGTGTACCGGAAGTGAAGTTATGGAACGAGATGGGAGGTCACGTGACACATGGAGCGCAAAAGTCATTTGCGCTTCACCTCTCCACTTCCTGGTATACTGTTGCCGGAAGTGACAGACACTACTGCCCTATAAAAAAAAACCCCACTGGCACCAGCACTTACCTCTCGCGACACGCAGGGAGCCGGTCTGTCTTCCGCACACCCAGGTTTCTGGTGAGTAGCTTGGAGGTGCGATGCAGTGTTTTACCGCTGAGTCTCATTGTGTTTCTTTCTCTTTATGCAGCCAATTACCTGTTACGGGTGTTCCTTCTCAGTGCCTCACAGTGACCCTGATAAGGTATGCCGTGGCCATTTATACCCGATACCCGATAGTTACATACATTAATGGTTGTCCTCACTGACTAATTTTACCATGTTAGACTTCCACTTGGACCCTATTCCTGACATGCACCCCTGCATGGATTGATACACATTATCCTCATAAAAGCAGATGTTCTTTCCCAGGCCAATCGTTTGATGTTATACAGGTATCCCTATGAAATTAATGGCTTTTTGTCTGTGAGTGCCCATGTCACTTAGTGTAATATCTGCCTCTCTATCCTCCATAGATACCTACCTGGATACTCTTACAGTAACACACTATTAACTTTGATATCAACATCCGCTAATAAGCTTCTTTGCCGTCATATATATTCATTATAATTTGACACACAGGTATGTTATTCCTATTATATCCTGAGTACACTTACCACCTCTAGTGCATCATGTATCTAACAATTACATCTATCTCATCAGGATACAATGATATATATCCCTTTCCTATATGCAGACCACTCTCAGTGACATATAACCCACGTGAGTATTCACTTTGTCATTTAACCTTATACTGAAGGTATATGATCACCCTTTTTGATCGCTTGACTTATTTATGTATTCTACATGTCACTCCCCTGATCTACATGTTCATATATATGTCACCGGTAGACATCCTTCCCCTTTATGGCCTTCAGCCCCCTCTTCTTTTTCATTACACATATTAATTATCACATTTATTCTATTAGGGGATATTGCTGTACAACCTCCCTCCCTTGTGTGAGGACTAAACACGGTGATATACATTGGCACACCTGATTCACGTATATGATCTTTTTCATTGACTCTATACCACCTACAGTGAACATGGTCTCCCCTACATTTAATATTGAACCACGGTATATGGGGATACATGTATACATATGTATGCATGTGCACACACCTGTACTCAGTGATATTTCTATACATGTGTATCTTCCTGGCTACAATTGATTATGTTTTCACTTCGGTAGGTCCATTCGATTCTTATGACATACTCTGGATACGAGTCCCTTTGGGATTCACTGGATTGCACCTCTGACCTTTAGTTCACCGCTTCCTGTTTCACACAGGTAACCTATTAATACCGGCTCTCCCTCTTGACCAGATATCGGCATACATGATCCTGTTTTTTACAGGACAGTACGGCGATTGATATCACCTAAATACAATTTTAAGCTATGATACATTGTTGAACGGAATTTTTGTGAAATATATTTTTCTCCTCCGAGTGAAAGCTTCCTCTTTTCTACATATGATTAATCATGTATTTTTTGGTTCTGTATTAATCAATGTTTTTACTTGTATTTAGATAGTCCTTTGATGAAGACCTAATTGGTCGAAACGTTTCTGTTTGGAGTTTTTTTGGTGTGGACTTTCATGTAATAAAGAACCTTTTTGATTCAGAAATTCTGTTTTGACAATTATTGGGGTAGTGTGCCGGAGTTCCTTTCTGGCTTTTTTATGTCTTGGGGTAAGAAGTGGGGTCTTCCTGGGTATCCCACCATACAGTCCCTTTTCATTCAGACGCCGACGGATAGTACGGGTTGACACTGTTGTACCCTCGGACTGCAGGGCAGCTTGAACTTGTTTGGATGTTAGTCGAGGTTCTTTATCCACTATCCGCACAATCTTGCGTTGAAATCTCTCGTCAATTTTTCTTTTCCTTCCACATCTAGGGAGGTTAGCCACAGTGCCATGGGCTTTAAACTTCTTGATCACACTGCGCACTGTAGACTCAGGAACTTTCAGGTCTTTGGAGATTGACTTGTAGCCTTGAGATTGCTCATGCTTCCTCACAATTTGGATTCTCAAATCCTCAGACAGTTCTTTGGTCTTCTTTCTTTTCTCCATGCTCAATGAGGTACACACAAGGACACAGGACAGAGGTTGAGTCAACTTTAATCCATGTCAACTGGCTGCAAGTGTGATTTAGTTATTGCCAACACCTGTTAGGTGCCACAGGTAAGTTACAGGTGCTGTTAATCACACAAATTAGAGAAGCATCACATGATTTTTCAAACAGTGCCAATACTTTTGTCCACCTCCTTTTTTATGTTTGGTGTGGAATTATATCCAATTTGGCTTTATGACAAATTTTAATTTTTTTTTTCATTGAAGACAAATTAATGAAGATACTAATACCAAAGAATTTGTGATTGCAAAAATTTTGAAGTCAATGAATTTGAATTTCAAAAAACTCGCTCCTCTCTATTTATGTGAATCCAACATGGCTGATCGTTCTTTTTCCTAGTGCTGTGACGGCATCAGTTAGGTGATGGTCTGATCCCACCAGCCTTTTAGTAATGTACCTCAAGCATGACCTGCACAGCCTCAACCGCCGGTGTACAGATGGCAGTATAGTTTGCTTATTTATCATTTTAATTGTTTTTAGGTCTGTAATAGAACATAGCTTTTCCTGCTTATTGTATGAGCTACTTATCAGTAGTTTATAATGCTGACTGTCCTCTCAGTTCTCCTGTGTCATGTGAACTCAACAGGAAAGTCCCTTTTACGCAGAATTCAGACTTCTTTAATTAAACAGAAATTCTAGAAAGGTTAAACAGATAATCCTCCACAATGTGGAATTCACTCCAATTTATGAAGAGTTATTGAAGTATAGTGAGCCTGCAAAATACCAATGTCATGCAGTGCAGGAGTGAAAGGCCGAGCATAGCTTTCCCCAGGGACAGTGCATGGCAGGGAGTGTTAGCTTATGGTTTCCCCATGGCTTACTTTTGCTGGCACAGGGGAACTTCTTTCATTTTCTTTTGGCTTCTTGGACACAGCAGAGAAGTGTTTGGAAACACTGGAAATTGTTTTCAGTGCTGGATTACTTGAATTAAATCCCACCAAAAACTACATATGCAAGGAGTGTTTATGTTCTCCTTGGGTTTGTGTAGGTTTTCTCTGTGTACTTCTGTTTTCCTCCTACACGCCAAATACATACTGGTAGAGAATTTAGATTGTGAGCCCCAATGGGGGCAATGATGATGTCTAAATCACTGTGGAATGTTATGGCACTATATCAATAAGTCAAATGAATATCCCAACGAACCCCTAAATGAACTAGTTACTCCTATCATGTTGATAATGCATAGCTACTTACGGTATATACCGTTGAATAACATTTGGTATCAGCTTAATGTTCATCTTACTTATCTCTGTATTATCAGTCAGTCCACATTAAAATCTCAGACCAAGGATCAATTGACCAGCTCACACACCTATCTATCTATTTATCAGCATAGTCTAACCTATCCACAAGGGAGACGCAGAGAGTGCCTTTTTACAGAAGGTTCGGCTGTATAATGCATACTTGTTTAGTAATGAGTAGCATAGTGATGTCCTGGGGGAACGGTTCACTCCTAGCCGTAACCTAGCAGTGAAATTGGCATGTCCAGGAACCTAGTGATGCAGTACTTGCTTATTCAATATTTCTAGTAAAATTATGGTTATCCAACAGTCAAATGTTCTTACATTGTAGTCATATGCATACCCCTGATGATACTCTTGGTTTAGCATTCAAGGTCTTTGGTAGGTATTTGGGATTACATGCCAAGTGCCTAAGGCTATGTGCGCACTTTGCGCTTTTTAATGCGTTTCCGCAGCTTTTTGAACTGCAGCGTTTTAATGCCAAAATGCATGCGTTTTGATTTTCAAGCAAAGTCTATGGGAAATTGTGATTTCTTGTGCGCAAAATGCTTTTAAAAACGCAGTGTTTTAGTTGCAGAAAATTTGGCAAAAACTCAGCGTTTAAAGAAGCAACACGTCAATTGTTTTTGGCAGTTGGGCAGCGTATTGCTAACATTGTCGTCAATGAGAAATGTCAAAACGCATTCTACATCAAAATCCTAGCGTTTTACATGCTTTTTTGATGCAGAAAGCATGCTTTTTTGACAAAATAAACGCATGCGTTTTTAACTTTAAATTAAGGGCATGATATGTCCCTTTACACACACACATAGTCCGAGAATTAAAATAATGAAAAAACATAATTTAACGTTATTTTATGCATAAATATTAGAACACAGTTATCATTTTAATAAAATTAGATATTTTGAGTATTTTAATCATGATATTTATCATTTTTTTCCTTTTTTTCATAGTGTTTGAATGTTTATACTTTATTTAGTAGTGTATTTGTATTCAAAACGCATCTGAGTTTATGCATTGAAAAAACATGTAAATCGCGGTAAAAACACAGCAAAAACGTGGTAAAAACGCAAGCATATTTATAGTGTTTTTGTGGTCAAAACCAAATTTGACAGACAATTTCTGCCAGAGGATGCGTTTAGAACTGCAACTACCTCGACGCAAAGTGCGCACATAGCCTAAGAGTTTGTGCTGAGGGGTGTGGTTTTCTTAAGGTCTGAGGTGTCAGTGTTTTGCTGAGCTCTTCTGCAATCTTCAGGAAAAAAAAAGCCCCTTTGGGTTACTTGAAAGGGGCCAACTTTGCAAATTCTATGCGGAAGACTTAAAGTGAACCTGTCATCAGAAATTTAGCTATAAACCTAAACGTTCCCCCCTCTGCAGCTCCTGGGCTGCATTCTAGGAAGCTTCCTATAGTTCTTGTGGCCCCTTTTACACCAAAATAAACACTTTGTAAACTTGTACCTTTTCTTATGCAAATTTCGTAAATCTTCCATGGGGGCGGGCTGCCTGGGGTCCGTTGCTGTCCTCCTGCCGATTTACGCCGCCCCCAAACGCTGAATTTCAAAGCTCAGGACGCCGCCCCTGGGTGCCCGTGGTCCCGCGCATGCGCTGTTCCACTGTAGCGGTGCCGTGCACTGTGTGCACGCGTGACCGCTGGTGACGCTTTGCGCGGGCACGAGGTTATGGGCGGCGCTGTGAGTGTCATCAGCAAGTGCCGCCCATAACCTCGTGACCGCACTTTCCCCTATTACTCCAGCGTTATGCGCAAGCGCTCGCTGGCCAGATGACCGGACGTCACCTGCTGCTGAGCAGGATGGGAAAGAGGTGACGTCCGGTCATCTGGCCAGCGAGCGCTTGCGGACAGCAACGGACCCCAGGCAGCCCGCCCCCATGGAAGATTTACGAAATTTGCATAAGAAAAGGTACAAGTTTACAAAGTGTTTATTTTGGTATAAAAGGGGCCACAATAACTATAGGAAGCTTCCTAGAATGCAGCCCAGGAGCTGCAGAGGGGGAAACTTTTAGCTTTATAGCTACATTTCTGATGACAGGTTCCCTTTAAAGGATCAAGCCTGACCAAAATGGCAGAAGAAAATTTTCAGCAACCAAGAAATGTGATATTTCTGCATTGAATCACGACTATCAAAGCAACCAGATCTGGAAGAACTACACGGGCTTCACTTAAGGGACAGGTGAGTCTGATGTGGGAAAGCGGGGGACAAGTGGTATTCACTGTCTGAAGACTGAGATCATGAGCGCCACAAGTTGTGGGTCTGTTTTTTGACAGGAGAGGAGAACTGTGGTGCCGAGACTCCAATCTCAAAGGAGCAGTAGAGAAGGGGAACTTATTCTCCTTGTCTGACAGCACAGGATCAGCACAGGATCAGCTACTACTAAGGGACGTGAGGAGAGCTGCATCACCGACTTCCAGAGCTCAGAGACCACAGCAGCTGCAAGCCATTTATTTTTAATAGGAGACAGAAGCAAAGCTACGGAGCAGCTGCTCCTGTCCCTGTCATGGAGAAGAGAAAGGGCACTTTTTGTAATGTAATAGTTTTTGAAGAGTACATCAATCTCATAATGAAGAATCGGTATCCGACAAGGAACTGCAAAGGAGTTATGGTATCTCCTGTCACAGAGGAGCGATCAAGAAGGCAAACTTCTAATTTGATGTAGCCTCCCTTTCCAATAGCAATGGATTTAGAGTTTGTTGAGGGACAAAGGGAGAACTGTGGCTATAATACCTAAACCCATGATATAAGCAGTGTTCCCCAACTCCAATACTCGAGCCACCAACACTGCATGTTTTCAGGATTTCCTTAGTGTTGCACAAGTGCAATTTAATTACCTGTACAGGTGATTATTCCAATTCCTGTGCAATATTTAGGAAATCCTGAAAACAAGCAGTGTTCGTGGGTCTTGAGGAATGGAGTTAGGGAACACTAATCTAGAAGAACAAAGAAGGGAGACTTATTACTTACAAAGTGAGTCTCATAGCACTGCCATTGTGTTTTAAAGAGACAGTTTATTTTCATGTGCACTTAATGGTTATGTGGAGAATTATAAATATGATAATGGTAACTCTTAATATGAAAGGAATGCATCAGATCACCACTCATTAGGAAATATGATGTCAAACTTATTGATGAAGATTATAATTTCATGGATCAGGACATGGATAAAAAGTTAAAGTGAAATAATTCTCCCAGCCCCATACTTGACTCTACCTCTCAAAAGGAACTTTTTTCTCAAGATAATTACTCAGAAGAAGGAATTTTTGATTCAGAAGATTAGATTCTGATGAAATTAATGTGATGACGATTAATACCAAAATCAATGTCTTGGGAGACTTGGAAATAATCTACTAATAATAGTCTTACAAACTATTGTGATATCCTACAAAATTTCCATGCCTCAGGTGCACCAGCAGCTCTAGGATATATATAAGAACAATGTAATGCTGTTGCAACATATTTCCATAACCACTCTTTTTGCTAATAAGATCAACAAGGACTGTGTATTTAAGGATACTATGGCTATGACTCCTTTAACCCCTTCACCCACGGCCACTAAAACACTCTAATGACCGGGCCATTTTTTAAAGTCTGACCAGTGTCACCTTGACAGGTTATAACTCTGGAACGCTTCAACAGATCCCGGCAATTCTGACATTGTTTTTTGTGACATATTTAACTTCATCTCAGTGGTAAATTTAGGCCATTATTTTTTGTTTATTTGTGAAAATTTCAGAAATTTTGCAGCAATTTTCAAACTTTGAAATTTTATGCCCATAAATCCAAGAGATGTCACACAAAATAGCTTCTAAATAACATTTCCACTTGTCTACTTTACCCCAGCTCAATTTTGGAAACAATTTTTTTTGTCAGGAAGTTAGAAGGGGTCAAAGTTCATCAGCAATTTCTCATTTTTCCAACAAAATTTGCAAAACCATTTTTTTTTAATTTTATTATTAGGGACCACATCCCATTTGAAATGACTTTGAGAGGCCTAGGTGACAGAAAATACCCAAAAGTGACACCATTCTACAAACTGCACCCCTCACACTGCCCTCACAGAAACCAAAGCAATGTGGAAAGAAGAAATTAAAATTTTGAACACAAAAATGTTACTTTAGCCATAAAATTTAGCATTTTTACAAGGGTATCAGAAAAATATGCACCATAAAATGTATTGTGCAATTTGTCCTGAGTATACACATACCTCATATGTGATGGAAATCAATTGTTTGGCAGGGTTTTTAAGGGAAGGAGCGCCATTTGAATTTTTTAAAACAAAATTAGCTGTACTCCTTAGCGGACGCCATGTCGCATTTGGAGATCCCCTGAAGTGCCTAAACAATTGAGCTCCCCCAGATGGGACCCTATTTTGGAAACTAGACCCCTCCAAGGAATTTATTTAGATGTTTGGTGAGCACCTTGAACCCCCCGGGGGTCTCACAGAAGTTGATAATGTTAAGCCGTGAAAATAAAAAATTTACCACAAAATTGTTATTTCAACCAGGTAGCCTTTTTTTCACAAGGTGATGTATCAGGGAAAAAAATGCACCACAAAATTTATTGTGCAATTGCTCTTGAATACGTAGATACCTCATATGTGGTGGAAATTAACTGTTTAGGTGCACGGCAGGGCTCAGAATGCAAAAAGCACCATTTGACTTTTCAAATGCATGGACAACGATCAGTGATGTGCATCACTGATCGGCCACTGCAGGACACACACACGGATGAGGTGCAAAAAGCGAAGGGGAATACGGAAAAAAATTGAGTACGGACGCTGATGCGTGATGTACATCACTGATCAGCGCTCGGCTGCTGCATGAGGCACACACTGAGGAGGTGCAAAACTTGACAAAAAAAAAAAGTCCTGCCTGAAATTGAGCATGGACGCCAATGATTGCCACTCGCAGGACGCACGGACGGATAACGTGCAAAAAGACGGGATGAGGGACAAAAATAAAAAAATACAGGACCAGAGGAGTAGCAGGAGGAAAAGCAGGCAGAAAGATGGACAAGCTTATTACAGGACGCAGCAGCAGGCAGTAAGAATGATGGCTCATCAAGGACCCAGCGATCAAGGCAGATGCAATCAGAAGAAAGAAGACCTTGGACAACCCGGTGGCAGCAGGTAGGGGATGTTGGAGGGGGCGGCAGAGGGGGAGAAGGTAAGTACCAGCAGGGGCACGGCACGCAGGTGGGGGCAGATAGAGAGATTGGGGGCAGCACGGGAGCACGCAGGGGCAGCACGCAATACAGCAGCAGCAGGGTGCAGGTACAGCGATCAGACAGCGGTGGCAACGTGGTAGTACAAGTACCAGGAGGAGCACGGTGCAGACATGCTGGAGGAAGGATCTCCAGGCCAAAACAAGCCTGGGAAGGTGGTCACAGCCAGGTCAGACCGCTCCCCCTGAACACTGATTGGAGCGATTGCGCGTCATAGCACGTTCTCTCCAATCGTGCTGCAGGGGGGAGGGGCACCGTTTTTCCTGGCCTCCAGCCTATGATCTGGTGCTGCTGCAGCAGCAAATCATAGCAGGATTGCACTGTTTGGGGCATATTTTTTTTTTTTATAGCCAAAAACAGTGGGATCTCTGTAATTGGCGGTTCAGATTTGAACCGAGATTACAGCAGCTAATACTAAATGGAACAAAACTGATAATTGCAACAAAATCAAGAAGACACAATAAGTTCTATTAACTTCATAAAGAACTTCCACTACTTACACTTCAAATGGCTAATGCTGAAGACCTTTCTAGAAAGAACAACTTAAATATTAGAGGAATTCCCTAGACAGTATTGCCCTCTGGACTGGATTATTGTATTACAGATACTACCCAGATTATCCCTGGTCTGTTCAAAGAGCAAATTGTGATCAACACGCAAAGAATTCCAAAACCGTATTGTGTACTTCAAGAAGACGGTAGGGATTTAATTGTTAAAATCTAGTCATCTTACATGAAAAACAAAGTACTGGTGAAGATGAGAAATTCAAGAAATCTTCCAGACCCTTTCTGCTCCATATACCTATTTTAAAGACTTGTCCAAACAAAAATAGAAGCCAAAAAATTCCTTCCAAACATCACAAGAGAACTCATTTGTAGAGATGAGCAAACCCAAAGTTTGGTGTTTGTATTGGACACAGATTTTAGCAAAACAAACATCGGTTTCGGAAATTGGGGGCTTTCAGTATGTAAACCGCTCGCTCGAGCATCGCTGTGCTCAGGTTCGCTCCATGCTCAGCCCAGTGCAAGCCGTTTGCAGTGTTTGAACGGCACGCACTGGGGGTAACAGCAGCATGATCGGATGTAGTTGACGCCAAATTAAAAAAAAAAAAATTAAAAAAAAAAATGGAAAAAGCCCACTGGCCTATGAAAGAGATTAGTTTATGGCTGGCTGCATGTGGGCGGAGACCCGAACTGCCCAATTACTTCCATTTGTGTTCAGGTGAAGTCAGAGTCATAAACTGAACTTTACCAAAAGTCCAGCTGAACCCGCCAAACCGAACTTCCTTGGGTCCTCTCATCTTTACTCATTTGCAATGGAATTAGGTAGTAATGGACCAACTCTGCAACTCTACAAATACATCACTACATCAGGACCATTTCCATCTCATCCCAGGAAGAATGACCAGAAATTCTGCAACAACTAAAGATTCTTCCTGTCGCAAAGAAACACGATCGCTTTCCTACTTAAATGGAATATAATGGGTTTTACTACAGTTTTTTCTCTATCGCTTTCATTGGGGGACACAGGACCATGGGTGTATGCTGCTGTGACTAGGAGGCTGACACTAAGTGAACATAAAAAGAGTTAGCTCCTCCCTCCCAGTGTACACCCCGAGCCGGAGGCGGAACTATGCCAGTTTTTTGCTTAGTGTCGTAGGAGGCTGAAGTGGGCCCATATCTCTGTGGGCCAACCTCAGCCTAGGCTATTGCGTTTTTTCCGTTTTTTTCGGGCTGTACGGCGCCGCTCAGCATTCTCATAATTCTACATTTTTTGTCTCTTCTGCAGGGTTAAAGACCCTGCTTCAGAGAGAACTCTCGCCCCAGGGTTGCCTGAGGGCTCGAGACACCAGGCCCTATCCCCCTCCTGCCCCATGGTACCACCCCAGGGGCTGATTGGGGACCGATATTATTAATTGTTTTAAGGGCACACACTCCCCGTCGACCCCCATGGTACCGTCCCAGGGGGTGTTTCTGGTGGAGGTGAAGAGGAATCCCTGAGGATGTCAGACTGTGACAGCGCAGGAGCGCTCACATCAAGGGGTCCTCTGTCACCAGGCCTCCCCCAGCATTCACCTGATACCATGGGCCCAGGCTTAGGATCTGGCACTGCAGCGCAGGAGCGCTCCACAGTCTCCATCACGGCCCCTCAGCATCCCTCAACACTTACCGGGGGCCGCAGCATCATGGAGGGGACATATGGATCCGAGCGACGCGCGTGGACGCAGGTAAGAGCTGCTCCGCGCGCAGCGCTGCGCTCCCGGCGGCCGCCGCTCACTAATTTAGTCCCCGGCTTCGGGCCTACCCCGGGCAGGAGCGCTCCGCCCCCCGTTTGCGCGCCCTCCGCATATTCTGCCCGGAGACAGCCACCTCATCTGCCAGCACTCCCCCCTCCAGCAGTAAAAAAAAAAAAAAAAAGAGGCAAAAGCCCGCGTTTTTCTTTCCAACGGCTCACCTCAGCACAGGCAGGCCGGTGAGCAACAGCATTTTTTCTCTGCGGCTGTCCCACCTACTCTGAGGCCCCTGCGGACCCGGGAAGGACACAGGCCAGGGTGAGTGCTGCTCCTCATTGGGACCAGCGACACTTTGTATTTTTTTTTTGGTATTTCTTCCATCTATCTCCTGTCTCCTCCCTAGTGTCCCTAATAAGAGTCTCCTGAGGAGCCATGCCTAACTCTAAGTCGTCCCGATCCAAACAGGCCCCCTTTATAATGCATTTTGCGTGCTCGTCCTGCAACGAAAAATTCTCCCAAGGCCAGGCTACCTCCCTCTGCGCAGCTTGCGCTCCCGATCCGCAGCCCACTCAGATTGCCCCAGATGCCGCCAGCCCCCCCGTCCACGCCGCTACTGCAGCAGTACAGGACGCCCCGGGCTCCAATGCGCTCCCTCCCCCGGAGTGGCTGACTTCTCTCTCCCAGTCGGTGGATTCTCTGTCAAGAGCGTCCCTGACCATCGCGCAAGCTTTGCAGTCGCTCCCTATGTTCAGCCATGCCACACAGGTCCAGCCGGCACAGGACGACAGTCGTGCTGACCCCGACCTGGCTACTGGAGCGCGGAAGCGAACCCGCACGGTCTCGTCTTCCAATTCCTCCCAGAGGTCCCTCTCCCCTCCAAGGCCCGAGTGCCACTCGTCTCCGAGACCGTCTGATGATTCAGGGGAAGAGTCAGATGCAGCCTCCCTGCTGGACTCGGATCAGGCAGCCGATGTCAGGCGTATGGTGGACAGCCTGGTCGACGCGGTGAATACGACGCTGAAGCTACAGCCGGACTCTGCAACCGCCCAGAGCTCACAGGTATCTTTGAAACGACTTAAACGTGTTCACAGGTATTTCTGCGATCATCCGGAGTTCGCTGAGATCTTGCGCAAGCACAGACAGCAACCGGACAGGACGTTCAACAACGGTAAGTCGATTGATTTACACTATCCCTTCCCCGAGGATCCCAGGAAGGAATGGGCGGGCTCACCAGTGGTCGACCCTCCGGTCTCCCGCCTGGCCTAGCATACAGTTCTATCTCTGCCGCAGGGAACATCGCTACGTGATGCCACGGACCGGAACATCGAGAGATTCGCCCGTTCGGCTTTTGAGGCGGCAGGCGCAGCCCTGTCACCGGCCTTCACCGCCGTCTGGGTAGCTAAGGCCATGGTGACCTGGGTCGACACCCTTCGCAGAGGCCTTCGCTCGCAGTCTGGCGATCCCGAGCTCGTCAACATGGCGGCACAGATTGCCCTGGCGGGTGAGTACATCATTAACGCATCTCTGTCTACAGCCAATTGCGCAGCATAAGCGGCCAGCAACACGGTGGCTATCCGCCGAGCAGTCTGGCTCAGAGCCTGGAATGCAGACGCGGCTTCAAAGAAATCCCTTATCGCCCTCCCGTTTGCAGGAGGCCGACTGTTTGGGGACAGGCTCGACCAGATTATCGCCGAGGCTACGGGAGGAAAGAGCACCTCCCTTCCCCAACTGAGACCAAGGCGTATCCCGCGCCGCCAGCGGACCTCAGGTTTTCGCCCTTTTCGCAGCTTCAGTTCCCCGACACAGCCTAGGAGGAACAGATCCCCGCAGAGATGCAGGAGGAACCCGTCTTTCAAAACAAACAAAACCCTCCTGGCGTTCCAGACCACGCCAGCCTGCCAAACCAGCATCTAGATCTCAACGATACTCCTCCAAATGACTCGTGGTCTTCGCGCGTCAGTGCAGACCAGGTGGGGGGGCGCCTTTCTCTCTTCCAACACGTCTGGCTCCCCTTGATCACAGACGCTTGGGTCAGAGAAATCCTAGTCTTGGGTTACAAGATAGAATTTACGTCAATTCCTCCAAGTCGCTTTTTCCTTTCCCATCCTCCCGAGTCGGATGCGCGAGCTCGCCCCTTTTTTCACGCCATCGAATCTCTGCACCGCTCAGGGGTCATGATTCTGGTCCCAGATTCGGAACGGTTCAGGGGAGTCTACTCCAACCTCTTCATTGTCCCCAAGAAGGATGGCACTGTGCGCCCTGTTCTCGACCTCAAGATCCTCAACAGGTACGTCAGAACCCGAAGATTTCGCATGGAGTCCCTACGGTCGGTGATTGCCTCCATGGAGGTCGGCGAATTCCTCGCCTCTCTAGACATTCAGGACGCATATCTGCATATCCCGATTGCCCACCAGCACCAAAAATTCCTGCGCTTTGCCGTGGCACACGATCATTATCAGTTCACTGCCCTACCCTTTGGTCTTGCGTCTGCGCCTCGAGTGTTCACGAAAGTCATGGCTGCTGCCATGTCGATCCTGCACTTCAGAGGTGTTTTGGTAATTCCATACCTGGACGACTTACTGATCAAGGGGTCCTCTTTCAACGACTGTCGTCTAAATGTCCAAGTCACCATAGACACTCTATCCCGTCTCGGTTGGCTCATCAATCGGAAGAAGTCCTCGTTGACCCCGGCGCGCCGGATTACCTTCCTAGGCATGGAGTTCGATACCAAGGACGCGTGTTCCTTCCACAGGAAAAGATTGTCTCCCTCCGGAAGGACGTCCAGACCCTCCACCTCTCCAGGGCGGTGTCCATACGCTTCGGTATGAGGGCCCTCGGTTGAATGGTGGCGGCAATAGAGGCGGTTCCGTTTGCCCGCTTCCACCTTCGCCCCCTTCAGCTTTCTCTGCTGCACAATCGGGACAAGTCTCTATTCACCTTGGATCACAAGATACTTTTGTCCCCGGAAGTCCGCCACTCGCTGCGCTGGTGGACCAACAGCCAGAATCTTGTCAAAGGAACGTCGTTCGTACCGGTGCACTGGAAGACAGTCACCACCGATGCCAGCCTTCTGGGCTGGGGAGCGGTCTTCCATCAACGCACGGCTCACGGTCAGTGGTCCTACCAGGAAAGCCGGCTCCCGATCAATGTGTTGGAGATCAGAGCGGTCCTACAAGCCCTGCAAGCCTTTCAGCACCTTCTCCAGGGGTCTCCAATCAGGATACAATCGGACACCGCCACGGCGGTGGCATACATCAATCATCAGGGCGGCACGAGGAGCGTCATGGCGATGAGACAGGTGAAGAGGATCATACAGTGGACAGAGTCTCACCACACCAGGATCTCCGCGGTACATATCCCCGGCGTGGAAAACTGGGCGGCCGACTACCTCAGCAGGCAGGGTCGGGCGAATGGTCTCTCAACAGAGAGGTTTTTGAGCAGATCTGCCACAGGTGGGGGACTCCGGATGTGGACCTGATGGCCTCGCGGTTCAACAATCAAGTCCCACAGTTCATATCCCGCTCCCACGACAAGCAGGCGCTAGGAGTCGACGCCCTCATTCTTCCGTGGAATCAGTTCAGACTACCGTTCATCTTCCCGCCGCTGCCATTGATCCCAAGAGTCCTCAAGAAAATCAAGGCAGAGGGCATTCCGGTGATTCTCATCGCCCCAGAATGGCCCAGGCGAGCATGGTTCGCAGAACTCGCACAGCTCGTCGCAGACACCCCATGGTGGCTTCCGGATCGGCCGGACCTGCTGTCTCAAGGTCCGCTCTTCCATCAAAATTCAGGTGTTCTCAATTTGATGGCATGGCTCTTGAATCCTGGCTGTTAGCCCAGTCAGGATTTGCTCCAGGAGTGATTCAGACTATGATTAGGACTCGAAAGCCTTCATCTTCAAAGATCTACTACCGCACCTGGAGGGCCTTTTTTCAGTGGTGCGAGGTCAACGGAAATCTCTCCCCGCTAGTTCTGTCAATACCGACGCTTCTAGCGTTCCTTCAGGCAGGGTTGCAAGCGGGTCTCTCACTGGCAACCATCAAGGGGCAGGTGTCGGCTTTGTCTGTTCTTTTCCAAAGAAATCTAGCATCACGTCCGCAGGTCAAGACGTTCATCCAAGGTGTCGCTCATCTGAATCCGCCCTATCGGGCTCCGCTAGAACCATGGGATCTTAATCTGGTTTTAGGATCACTCCAACTGGCTCCATTTGAACCGCTCAAAGAATCTTCATTCTCACACTTATCCTGGAAAGTGATCTTTTTGGTGGCGGTCACTTCAATCAGGAGAACGTCTGAACTGGCAGCTCTTTCGCGCCGTTCACCTTTTCTTGTTTTTCACGAGGACAAGGTTGTCCTGCGTCCATCTCTGGAGTTCCTGCCGAAGGTGGTGTCTCCTTTTCACCTGAATGAGGATATCGTGCTTCCATCTTTTTGTCCGGCACCCACTCGCTCCTTGGAAAGGTCACTACACACTCTGGACTTAGTACGAGTGCTCAGGACTTACGTCTCGAGAACTGCGCCTTTCCGCAAATCAGACAACCTGTTCGTCCTGCCTTCTGGTTCCAAGAAGGGCATGCCGGCGTCCAAGGCTACCATTGCCAGATGGATCAGGTCAGCCATTTCGGAGTCCTACCGAATCAGGGACAAGTCCTCTCCGAGGGGAGTAAGAGCCCATTCCACCCGTGCAGTTGGGGCGTCTTGGGCAATCAGGCACCAGGCTTCAGCCGAGCAAGTCTGCAAAGCCGCAATGTAGTCCAGTCTTCATACCTTCACCAGGTTTTACAAGGTCCACACCCAGGCATCAGCAGATGCCTGCCTTGGGAGAAAGGTGTTGCAGATGGCCGTCGCACACCTCTAAAAAGGTAGTAAACATTGTACAGAGCGTTCCTACAGAATTTGTGCGTTTGTTTTGGATCTGTAGGACGGCTTATGTACCCACCCAGGGACTGCTTTTGGACGTCCCATGGTCCTGTGTCCCCCAATGAAAGCGATAGAGAAAGAAGGATTTTTGTGTACTCACCGTAAAATCTCTTTCTCTGAGTCTTCATTGGGGGACACAGCACCCACCCTGTTTGGATTGTGAGGTCTTCATTTACCGGATGTTTCCCGATGTTGTTTGCGGGTCACCTTTGTTTCCATCCGGCTATTATATATATACAGTGCCTACAAGTAGTATTCAACCCTCTGCAGATTTAGCAGGTTTGATAAGATGCAAATAAGTTAGAGCCTGCAAACTTCAAACAAGATCAGGATTTATTAACACATGCATAAATCTTACAAACCAACAAGTTATGTTGCTCAGTTAAATTTTAATAAATTTTCAACATAAAAGTGTGGGTCAATTATTATTCAACCCCTAGGTTTAATATTTTGTGGAATAACCCTTGTTTGCAATTACAGCTAATAATCGTCTTTTATAAGACCTGATCAGGCCGGCACAGGTCTCTGGAGTTATCTTGGCCCACTCCTCCATGCAGATCTTCTCCAAGTTATCTAGGTTGTTTGGGTGTCTCATGTGGACTATAATCTTGAGCTCCTTCCACAAGTTTTCAATTGGGTTAAGGTCAGGAGACTGACTAGGCCACTGCAACACCTTGATTTTTTCCCTCTTGAACCAGGCCTTGGTTTTCTTGGCTGTGTGCTTTGGGTCGTTGTCTTGTTGGAAGATGAAATGACGACCCATCTTAAGATCCTTGATGGAGGAGCGGAGGTTCTTGGCCAAAATCTCCAGGTAGGCCGTGCTATCCATCTTCCCATGGATGCGGACCAGATGGCCAGGCCCCTTGACTGTGAAAAAGCCCCACAGCATGATGCTGCCACCACCACGCTTGACTGTAGGGATGGTATTCTTGGGGTCGTATGCAGTGCCATCCAGTCTCCAAACGTCACGTGTGTGGTTGGCACCAGACATCTCGATCTTGGTCTCATCAGACCAGAGAACCTTGAACCAGTCTGTCTCAGAGTCCTCCAAGTGATCATGAGCAAACTGTAGACGAGCCTTGACATGACGCTTTGAAAGTAAAGGTACCTTACGGGCTCGTCTGGAACAGAGACCATTGCGGTGGAGTACGTTACTTATGGTATTGACTGAAACCAATGTCCCCACTGCCATGAGATCTTCCCGGAGCTCCTTCCTTGTTGTCCTTGGGTTAGCCTTGACTCTTCGGACAAGCCTGGCCTCGGCACGAGTGGAAACTTTCAAAGGCTGTCCAGGCCGTGGAAGGCTAACAGTAGTTCCATAAGCCTTCCACTTCCGGATGATGCTCCCAACAGTGGAGACAGGTAGGCCCAACTCCTTGGAAAGGGTTTTGTACCCCTTGCCAGCCTTGTGACCCTCCACGATCTTGTCTCTGATGGCCTTGGAATGCTCCTTTGTCTTTCCCATGTTGACCAAGTATGAATGCTGTTCACAAGTTTGGGGAGGGTCTTAATTAGTCAGAAAAGGCTGGAAAAAGAGATAATTAATCCAAACATGTGAAGCTCATTGTTCTTTGTGCCTGAAATACCTCTTAATACTTTAGGGGAACCAAACAGAATTCTGGTGGATTGAGGGGTTGAATAATAAATGACCCTCTGAATAAACTTTTCACAATTTAAAAAAAAAAAAAAAAAAAGAAATAACATTCTTTTTTGCTGCAGTGCATTTCACACTTCCAGGCTGATCTACAGTCCAAATGTCACAATGCCAAGTTAATTCCGAATGTGTAAACCTGCTAAATCTGCAGGGGGTTGAATACTACTTGTAGGCACTGTACGTGTTTTTCACCACACATTTTTCTCGTGTATTACATTGTTTAGTTACGGTTGTTCAGGTCTCTCCTACTACTGCTTTTGCACTAAACTGGCATAGTTCCGCCTCCGGCTCGGGGTGTACACTGCCAGGGAGGAGCTAACTTTTTATGTTCACTTAGTGTCAGCCTCCTAGTCACAGCAGCATACACCCATGGTCCTGTGTCCCCCAATGAAGACTCAGAGAAAGAGATATTACGGTGAGTACACAAAAATCCTTCTTTTTAGAGCAATAAGACAGCAAGATTTCATCATAACTTTGGATTACAATATTTTGGCAATAACTATGTAAGGAAACTATGCAAAGATACAGTAATTCGGCTAGTTTATAATTCCTTATATACTCAACAAATCCATTACTAACTTGGTTTAACACAAATGGATTACTTCTATTCTTTGAATCCACCTTAAGACAATATTAAAGTAAAATTCAAACCGAACTTTCCCCCACGTGGTCACTGATTATTCTGACCTTAGCACAGGGTCGGACTGGCCCACCGGGGTATCGGCAAATCCCCCGGTAGGCCCCAGGCCCTCAGTGGGCCCCCGTGCCTTATATAGTGCAGGGCGGCTGTACAGGGCCACGGAGCCGCCTGTTTCTCAGGGCTGGCATTTATTGGTGGGCAGAGTGGACAGGATAAGAGAACTTATTCATCAGTGGGGGTCCGATTGCTGGGACCCGAACTGATCGATAAGATGTGCAACTTTTATCCCCATTACAATGGAACTCATGTCTAAGGGGTGCTTCACACACAGCGAGCTCGCTGCCGAGATCGCTGTTGAGTCACGCTTTTTGTGACGCAGCAGTGACATCATTAGCGATCTCGCTGTGTGTGACACTGAGCAGCGATCTGGCCCCTGCTGCGAGATCGCTGCTCGTTACACACAGCCCTGGTTCATTTTCTTCAAAGGCGCTCTCCCGCTGTGACACACAGATCGCTGTGTGTGACAGCGAGAGAGCGACAAATGAAGCGAGCAGGGAGCAGGAGCCGGCGTCTGGCAGCTGCGGAGGCTGGTAACTAAGATAAACATTGGGTAACCAAGGTGGTTACCCGATATTTACCTTAGTTACCAGCCTCCGCAGCTCTCACGCTGCCTGTGCTGCCGGCTCCGGCTCTCTGCACATGTAGCTGCTGTACACATCGGGTTAATTAACCTGATGTGTACTGTAGCTAGGAGAGCAAGGAGCCAGCGCTAAGCAGTGTGCGCGGCTACCTGCTCTCTGCACATGTAGCTGCATTACACATCGGGTTAATTAACCCGATGTGTACTGTAGCTAGGAGAGCAAGGAGCCAGCGCTCAGTGTGCGCGGCTCCCTGCTCCCTGCACACACAGCTAAGCGGTGTGCGCTGGTAACTAATGTAAACATCGGGTAACCATACCCGATGTTTACCTTAGTTACCAGTGTCCGCAGCTTCCAGACGCCGGCTCCGTGCAAGCGCAGCGTCGCTTGCACGTCACTGCTGGCTGGGGGCTGTTCACTGGTCGCTGGTGAGATCTGCCTGTTTGACAGCTCACCAGCGACCATGTAGCGATGCAGCAGCGATCCTGACCAGGTCAGATCGCTGGTCGGATCGCTGCTGCATCGCTAAAGTGTGAAGGTACCCTTACTCTATTCTTGATCCATTCATTCCCTCAGTGGCTGCGAGCGCTGTGCTTGACTTTTTCTGTCAGCCCTACAGAGGATGAATGGATCTGCGGTCACACATCCCACCTGCCGCTGCATTTTATAATCGGGATAAAAGTTCCCCAATCTTCCGCTCGGTGCGTTTTCCACTGGTCGGATTCCACCAATCAATAATTTATCACACCTGTGGATCGCTGATAACTTGTTGTCACCAAAGATCCCCTTACTGCAAACTACTGTAACTGTACATCATTTGTGTGCACAGTAGATGTGCAGGAGCTGCCGGTGATTCACAGTCGATGCTGCACTATAAAGGGGATAACGGCTAACAGGTATTTACATTTAGCTGTAGGGTGGGCCCCTGGAGGGCCCCAGACACCCCAGTCCGACCCTTCCTTACCAAGTGTACTTGTAGCAACTAATTAAGCTATTATTTTAATATTTTACTAACCTGTTTCCTTTCCAAATTTATATATTATTTAAGCTACTTAGATAGTTACATACTTTTATATAATATAGATAATGTAGGTTAGAATTGTATAATGTGCGTTTAGCTTTTATTTTATGTATATTCGTATTCCTTTCTTCACCCTTAATATGTACTTAGTTTTTTCTTTTTTCCTCTTATTCCTTTCAATAACCATATATAGTTTTTTTTTTAAAAAAAATTTAATATGTTTATTATAGCAGATTTCCTTGTTCCACATACTAATCTCTATCTTCTCCTGTCGTTATTTTTTCATTATCGTCTATCCCTTTTAATATTAACGCTTTGAAAATTAAAATATGACTAGTATACATGAAGTAGCTATTGTTTTAAATGTTTTCTATTCCCTTTTATTCCCTTTTCAGCTCGTATAAACACTTATTTTTGCATGATCTTAAATTATATGTAAGCTATGACGATTTATAGTTTATATATTAAATACTATACAGTGTGTCCACCCATATCCTGTCCACCACCATTAACTTGAGAATGGCGGCAGCTAAAGGCATAGAAGTGGTGTCTAGGTATAGTAAAGTAGCCATGTGCTACGCAATGAAACTACCTATAGTGCCACCTGGTGGAAAGCAACGGAGTTAGCATTTTTATCTCAAACGGAATGAGAGAGAAAAAAAGTGAATTAAAAAATTGTAGGGCATCATCAATTTAATACGAATCGACACCTTGCATACAGAAGTGCTATGATATGAAACCCATGACCCCCCCAAAACTTTGAATGCTGGTCACACACATGGCGCTCATTTAACTTTGATGCTCAAAGTGGCCACCGTCAGCTGCAATGCACATCTGGACTTTGGACAGCATACTGTATCTTGCTGCACGTTGTGCAATATGGTAGGTGACACGTTTGCACAAGCATCTGTGATATGTCATGGTAGGTCCTGTAATGTTGATGGAGGGGTCGCATACACCTGCTGTTTGATGTAACCACTAGTGATGAGCGAGTACTAAAAAGCTCGGGTGCTCGAAGCTCGGGCCGAGCCTCCCAAGATACTCGTGTACTCGGCCCGAGCAACGAGCCCAATGTTATCCTATGGGAGACCCGAGTATTTTTGTGAAATGACCTCCCGGCAGCATGGAGAAACCCTAAAAATGTCACAAAAGTCTCAGAAGAGTGCTCAAATGACATGGCAACAGCATGGGGAAGACCCCTTGAAGCATTTATCACTCAAAAGTCACAGCTGTGAACAATTTTGTCCGCGTTTTACGCCATTTTTACGGACTCACCAGAAAACCTTCCAAAATGACCCCAAAATGATTTTTCATGGCGGAAATGTTAAGGGCACATACCCAATAGTGAGATAGATCTGGTGTATGTTACTTTTTGAGATCAATACATGAAAGATTTTACGTGAAAACATTGTGTGGCACTCCGATGTCCCTGAGAAGAGACGTACATGAAGGCCTCTTGAGTCTAATGTGCCCATTTTGAGGAAGTGAGTCTTTGTAGTATTTTCCTTTGCCAGGGCAGTCCTAAATTGTGAGGTTCACCAATGCCCCTGCATACAGACGTGCATGAGGGCCTCAAAACATTAAGTGTCCATTGTCAGGAAGTGGGTGTATTATAGTATAGCCCTTAGGCAGGGCAGCCAAAAATTGGGAGGCTCCACATTGTCCCTGGGTAGAGACGTGCATGATGGCCTTTAAACCTGAAGTGCCCATTGTAAGGAAGTGGGTCTATTTCAGTATAGCCCTTTGCCAGGGCAGCCAAAAATTGGGAGGCTCCACATTGTCCCTGGGTAGAGACGTGCATGAGGGCCTCAAAACATTAAGTGTCCATTTTAAGGAAGTGGGTGTATTTCAGTATAGCCCTTAGGCAGGGCAGCCAAAAATTGGGAGGCTCCACATTGTCCCTGGATAGAGACGTGCATGATGGCCTTTAAACCTGAAGTGCCCATTGTAAGGAAGTGGGTCTATTTCAGTATAGCCCTTTGCCAGGGCAGCCAAAAATTGGGAGGCTCCACATTGTCCCTGGGTAGAGACGTGCATGAGGGCCTCAAAACATTAAGTGTCCATTTTAAGGAAGTGGGTGTATTTCAGTATAGCCCTTAGGCAGGGCAGCCAAAAATTGGGAGGCTCCACATTGTCCCTGGGTAGAGACGTGCATGATGGCCTTTAAACCTGAAGTGCCCATTGTAAGGAAGTGGGTCTATTTCAGTATAGCCCTTTGCCAGGGCAGCCAAAAATTGGGAGGCTCCACATTGTCCCTGGGTAGAGACGTGCATGAGGGCCTCAAAACATTAAGTGTCCATTGTCAGGAAGTGGGTGTATTATAGTATAGCCCTTAGGCAGGGCAGCCAAAAATTGGGAGGCTCCACATTGTCCCTGGGTAGAGACGTGCATGATGGCCTTTAAACCTGAAGTGCCCATTGTAAGGAAGTGGGTCTATTTCAGTATAGCCCTTTGCCAGGGCAGCCAAAAATTGGGAGGCTCCACATTGTCCCTGGGTAGAGACGTGCATGAGGGCCTCAAAACATTAAGTGTCCATTTTAAGGAAGTGGGTGTATTTCAGTATAGCCCTTAGGCAGGGCAGCCAAAAATTGGGAGGCTACACGTTGTCCCTGGGTAGAGACGTGCATGAGGGCCTCAAAACATTGTTCCCATTGCAAAGGAGCGGGTCTCCTGTCGTTGTAATGTCCATTCTGCAAAGAATGGGCGAAAAAATTTACCACTGGGGGTATACCTGAAACAAAGACCTAACTATTGTAACGGTCATCATGATGGCGCATGAGGAGAAGGAGGAGCAGTCCAGCGATTATCCAAAGTCGAGAAGTGTACCCATGGGTGAGTGGAGGTACATGGCAAACTTTAAATTCCGCTCTCATTTGCTGGTGGTGTGGTGAAGTCTGGCCCAATCCAACCCTTGTTCATCTTTATCAGAGTCAGCCTGTCAGCATTTTCAGTTGACAGGCGGGTGCGTTTATCTGTAATGATTCCACCTGCGGCACTAAAAACACGCTCTGACAAAACGCTAGCAGCAGGGCAGGCCAGGACTTCCAAGGCGTAGAGAGCCAATTCATGCCACGTGTCCAGCTTGGATACCCAATAATTGTAAGGCACAGAGGAATGTCGGAGTACAGTTGTTCGATCTGCAAGGTACTCCTTCAGCATCTGGGCAAACTTAGGATTTCTTGTGGCACTACCCCGCACCTCAGGGGCTGTGGTACGTGAGGGGCTGAGAAAACTGTCCCACATCTTAAAGACTGTTCCCCTACCTCTGGCGGATTGGACTTGTGCCTCTCTCGGCTGTACGCCTCGGTTGTCCACTGATTCCTGACCTATGCCGCTAGCGTTTTGTGAGGGGAATGCTTTGCCTACTTCCGTGAGTATGGCCTTCCGAAACTGCTGCATTTTGGTTGACCTCTCATCCACGGGAATAAGAGACAAAAAGTTCTCCTTGTAGCGTGGGTCTAACAGTGTTACCAACCAGTAATGATTGTCGGCCAAGATGTTCTTAACGCGAGGGTCACGAGACAGGCAGCTTACCATAAAGTCAGCCATGTGCGCCAGACTCTTAACAGCCAGGACTTCAGTAGCCTGACCAACAAGATGACTGAACATGCTGTCCTCCTCCTCCTCCTCCTCCTCCTCCTCCTCCTCATCTACCCTGTCCTCTGGCCAGCCACGCTGAATCGAGGATATGACTGGTGTGCATGTCATATCCTCAATTTGGCCGGAGAGTTGCTCCATGTCTTCATCCTCCTCCTCGTCATAGTCCTCCACTGCACGTTGTGATGAGACGAGGCTGGGCTGTGTGTTATCACCCACACCCACTACTGTTTCTTGCTGCAACTCATCGCGCTCCGCCTGCAATGCATCATGTTTGTTTTTCAAAAGGGACCGTTTTAGAAGGCAGAGTAGCGGTATGGTGACGCTAATAATGGCGTCATCACCACTCACCATCTTGGTGGAGTCCTCAAAGTTTTGGAGGATGGTACATAGGTCTGACATCCATCTCCACTCCTCAGGTGTTATGTGTGGAGTTTGACCCATTTCCCGACGGCTTAGGTGATGCAGGTACTCAACAACTGCCCTCTTCTGCTCACATATCCTGACCAACATGTGCAGAGTTGAATTCCAACGCGTGGGGACATCACACACCAGTCTGTGAGCCGGAAGATGCAAACGGCGCTGAAAGCCGGCAAGGCCGGCTGAAGCAGTAGGTGACTTTCGAAAATGTGCAGACAGGCGGCGAACTTTTACCAGCAGATCAGACAGCTCTGGGTATGACTTTATAAACCGCTGAACCACGAGGTTGAGCACATGGGCCACGCATGGAACATGTGTCAGCTGGCCTCGCCTCAAAGCCGCCACCAGGTTCCGGCCATTGTCACAAACGACCTTTCCTGGCTTTAGGTTCAGAGGTGTGAGCCAGTGATCTGCCTGCTGTTTCAGAGCTGTCCACAGCTCTTCTGCATTGTGGGGTTTGTCACCTATGCAGATTAGCTTCAGCACAGCCTGTTGCCGCTTCGCCGAGGCAGTGCTGCAGTGCTTCCAGCTTGTGACTGGTGTGGAGGGCACAGTGGATGAGGATGCGCAGGAGGAGGAGGAGGCTGAAGAGCATGACATTCCGGAGCTGTAGAGTGTGGGTGAAACACTGACTGAGGTAGGGCCTGCAAACCTTGGTGTGGGAAGGACGTGTTCCGTCCCTCGCTCAGACTGGGTCCCAGCTTCCACAATATTAACCCAGTGTGCCGTCAACGAGATGTAGCGGCCTTGCCCACAAGCACTTGTCCACGTGTCTGTGGTTAGGTGGACTTTGGGTGAAACAGCGTTGTTCAGGGCACGTGTGATGTTTTGTGACACGTGGTTATGCAACGCGGGGACGGCACACCGGGAGAAATAGTGGCGGCTGGGGACCGAGTAACGTGGGACAGCTGCCGCCATCAGGTCACGGAATGCTTCTGTCTCCACCAGCCTAAAAGGCAACATTTCCAGCGCAAGCAGTCGCGAAATGTTAGCATTTAGAACTGTGGCATGTGGGGTGTTGGCAGTGTATTTGCGCCTGCGTTCAAAGGTTTGCTGAATGGATAACTGAACGCTGCGCTGGGACAAGGACGTGCTTGATGATGGTGTTCTTTCTGCGTAGGCAACTGCAGGTGCAGGAGTGGAGGAGGCTTGTTCGCAGGCAGCATGGACAGAGGATTGGCTCGCATGCACAACCAGCGAAGACGTAGCAGTGACATCAGCAAGCACTGCTCCTCGACTCTGTTGTACTTCCCACAAAGTCGGGTGCTTGGCTGACATGTGCCTGATCATGCTGGTGGTGGTCAGGCTGCTAGTTTTGGTACCCCTGCTGATGCTGGCACGGCAGGTGTTGCAAATGGCCTTTTTTGAATCATCTGGATCCAACTTAAAAAACTGCCAGACTCGTGAAGACCTAACATTTGTACAGGCACCTTGTGTCGTCGTGTTGTTACGGGGAACGGTTGCCTGACTTCTGCCTGGGACCACCACCCTGCTTCTTACTGCCTGTTGTGATGCTACGCCTCCCTCCCCCTGTGCACTGCTGTCCTCGCTCTGCATATCCTCCTGCCAGGTTGGGTCAGTTACTGGATCATCCACCACGTCGTCTTCCTCTTCCGCACCCTGCTCCTCCTCCTGACTTGCTGACAATTGTGTCTCATCATCGTCCACCACTTGTTGAGACACGTTGCCAACTTCGTGAGAACGTGGCTGCTCAAATATTTGGCTATCTGTACAGACGATCTCCTCATGACCCACTTCAATATGAGCTGGCGAGAGGCCAGAATGTGTGAATGGAAACGTGAACAGCTCTTCCGAGTGTCCAAGTGTGGGATCATTAATGTCCGAGGAGGACGTGTACTCAGCCTGGTGGTAGGAAGGAGGATCAGGTTCAGAAATGTGCGGTGCAGTATCACGGCTACTGACACTTGACCGTGTGGAAGACAGAGTGTTTGTGGTGGTGCCAATCTGACTGGAAGCATTATCCGCTATCCAACTAACAACCTGTTGACACTGGTCTTGGTTCAAGAGCGGTGTACTGCTGCGGTCCCCAAGAATTTGGGACAGGACGTGCGAGCGACTAGATGTGGCCCTTTGTTGTGGCGAAATTAGAGCTTGCCCACGACCTCGGCCTCTGCCTGCACCACCATCACGTCCACTTCCTTGTTCCTTGCCAATGCCCTTGCGCATTTTGCAATGCTGTGCACTGCTGACGTGTATATTCACTACTTGTGCGTTATATCAAAGTTTCTGGAAATTGCACACCAGTGCACCTGTACGCTGCCACCAACAGGCACACACGTGCGGTTTTAAAAACCAAGCACGGACGCAATAATAACCTAACACAGGTTTTAGCAGCAAAAATTAAGAACTCTGACACTATCAGCCACTGCTGACTGACGTGTATTATACACTACACTTGTGCGTTATATAATAGTTTGGTAAACGCACACCAGTGCACCTGTACGCTGCCACCAACAGGCACACACGTGCGGTTTTAAAAACCAAGCACGGACGCAATAATAACCTAACACAGGTTTTAGGAGCAAAAATTAAGAACTCTGACACTATCAGCCACTGCTGACTGACGTGTATTATACACTACACTTGTGCGTTATATAATAGTTTGGTAAACGCACACCAGTGCACCTGTACGCTGCCACCAACAGGCACACACGTGCGGTTTTAAAAACCAAGCACGGACGCAATAATAACCTAACACAGGTTTTAGCAGCAAAAATTAAGAACTCTGACACTATCAGCCACTGCTGACTGACGTGTATTATACACTACACTTGTGCGTTATATAATAGTTTGGTAAACGCACACCAGTGCACCTGTACGCTGCCACCAACAGGCACACACGTGCGGTTTTAAAAACCAAGCACGGACGCAATAATAACCTACTAACAGGTTTTTTTGGGGAGCGACAATTACAGTACAGACAAGTCAGACACTATCTGGACTGTTTTACACTGTGTACACCAGCCCCAGATATGAAGGCTGGTATACGGTCACCACTACCCTGCCTGCCTGCCTGCCTGTATACTGCTACAATAGTCCTGACAAGGACTCTTTTGGTCACTAGCCTGTATTCAGACCTGGCTATACCCTGCCTGTATATAGCAACAATAGTCCTGAGAAGGACTCTGCTACTGTACTCCGACCTGGCTATACCCTGCCTGCCTGTATACAACTAGAATAGTCCTGAGAAGGACTTTTGGTCACACTGTTTGCAGCCCTGCAACTGAAAAAGCTATAAAGGGCCGCAAAGCTTTCCCTGAATCAGCGACACTCTCCCTACACTCACTGTCAGAATAGCTGTGAGCAGAGCACAGCGCGCCGGCCGATATAAAGGCTCGGTGACGCTGTGCAGGCCGGCCAATCACTGCAATTCCACAACTAACAGGGCTGTGGCATTGCAGTGGTCTGCCAGCCAATCCCTGCATGAGGGCTGGCTCTCAAAAGAGCGCCAACATGCAGAAATGAAGACCACGAGTAAAGCACGAGTATCGCGAGATTACTCGGTCCCCGCCGAGCAGCCCGAGTACAGTGATACTCGTGCGAGTACCGAGTAGTGACAAGCATGCTCGCTCATCACTAGTAACCACAGAAAGAAGTCCAATGGGGTCAGGTCAAGTGAGTGTGGAGCCAATTCCACACAGCCACCATACCCAATGACTTGTAGGAAGGTTTCCATGAGGTATCGCTTCACGTCCGCAGCCTTGTGAGTTTTACACATTCTAATCATAGCATTTCTGTATGCAAGGTGTTGATTCGTATTGAATTGATGATGCCCTAGAACTTTGTAATTCCCTTTTTTTATCTCTCGTTCCGTTTTCGAGCTAAAAATGCTAACTCCTTTGTTTTGCACCAGGTGGCGCTATAGGTGGTTTCATTGCATAGCGCTTGGCTACTTTACTTTACCTAGACACCACTTCTATGCCTATAGCTGCCACCGTTCTCAAGTTAATGGCGGTGGATAGGATATGGGTGGACACACTGTACATTATAACAACGCATATAGGTTAGAGTCATACAAATGGCTTTTGTCTATTCATTTTCCCCTTCTTGTTCTGTGCCGCCCCCGCGTCAGCAGCCGGGCTGCTCGGATCCGGATCCGCGGTGGCTCGACGGGTCTCCGGACCCGGGGTCGGCGTCATGCGGCCACTCAAACAAAAGGGGGAATATTTACATGGGGCTGTTTGGTTAAAGTTCGTGATGCCACCCGTGGTGTGTGGTAAGGGTGAAGTACCACCGCTGCTGCTGGGAGTACCCCGAGGCGATGGCCAGCCAGGTGTTTAACCCCTCCACGGGTAGGGAGAATTCCCCGGGACTTGGTGATGGTGTCGGGGAGGTGCTGTCGGGCTGGTAAGAGTTAATTGCGTACTCACTCAGTCCAATAATGCTGACAACCGTGGTAAACCATAATTCTTGATGCCACTGCAGTAGGAAGGGAGCACGCCTGGATCCCGTACCCGTTGGTGTTGCTTGTTAGCCTGTGACCTTAACCTTGGCACCTCTTTTCTGTAGTTGGTCCCTTTTAGCATAGAACTAAATGGGTCCCGCTCACCTGTTTGGTTAATGGAGTGAGCTTGCTCTCAGGGTTCACACTTGGGATTTTCTGGATTATGCAGTGGGAAAGTCCTATCCCCCTCGTTGCGCTAGTACCTCGATTTTGGCGCGGGTGGAGAACGGATCTTGAAGGCTCCGTCCTCGTCTGGTAAATTACCAGGACGCCTGAAGCTACTTCCTGGCCTAGGGTCCACGTACCCCGTCGTGCCCTGGCCCCTACCCGGTGATGGCACAAGGCCGCCGGCTGTCCTCCTCGACAGTCCGTGCCCCTTGTCACGATCCACTGCAACCGGGGTCCAGCTCCTACCAGGCCCAGACCAACGTCTGCCACCTAGTAATAACAAGGTCCTGACCTCCTTTCACTTTCACCTCCAATATTAAACTGACTGTCTCCTGACACTCCTGACCTCCTCTTAACCAACTCCCCAAGTGGGCAACCCTATTCCCTTCAGGCTGTCCATTGGAGTGTCTGGTGGGTGTGGGGCAGAGTGTTCCTAGGGTTTTGATTAGCTTGTTCTTAGCAACACCAAAGGTCAGGGACCCATAACCAAGGAGGAGGTGGATATCATGCAGAAGGACAGATTGCACAATACCCTGTGACGACCTGATAGGCCAGGGCATCACATTCCCTCTTGGTTAAACGTAGCTCGACCCCGAGCTACAGGACACCAGAGGTTTCTGTTCTTTTGTAAGAACTGTAGGAAAGTAAGAAAAAGGGTTAACATTTTTATTTGCATTTTCATCCCACGCAGGGGAGGCACTTTTCTTTATCGTTCCTATGGGAGACCCAGACATTGGGTGTATAGCTTCTGCCTCCGGAGGACACACAAAGTACTACACTAAAAAGTGTAGCTCCTCACTCTGAGCATATACACCCCCTGGATAACCAGATCTAGCCAGTTCATTGCTTTGTGTTCAGGAGGCATACATCCACACATGTATTCTCATCTGATTTTTCATTTTTGGAAAGATTTTGAAGAAAAGCGGGTCCAAGTCTGGACCTCCGGCTTGTCCCTTCTCACCCCACTGTGTCGGCGGTGTTGTTAAGGTTGATTCCAAGGCTGGAGTCTTACATGCCGCGCTCCTTCACCATCCCTCGGGCTCTGGCTTGAAGTGGGAGCCAGCACGGTTCTCCATGCTTTGCAGGAGACCGGTCTCCATCCGCAGCCCTTCAGGATCCTGCTGGACGGAGCACTCATCCCCAGGGACATGGCCCTGCGTCTCAGCAAGCTAAGTACCTGAGACGTTTATGTTCTGGGGGTCCCTGTACTTTTATTATGTGGGGAGAGTGTGCTGAGTGTTTTTTGTGACATTTCCGGCGGGTTCTCTGGCTGTCCTGAGAACCGTGCCGATGGTGCCTGCGCGCCGGCCGCACCGCTCAAACTTAGGCCCCGCCTTCGCCGGAGGCCTGCTTTCGGTTTCACTGCCCTCGCATGTCATTCATGCAGAGGGACAGTGTGGCTCCGCCCAGCGGCCGTTCTGCACAGGGGAGAGACACTCCTCACTGGGTACATGTCTCCTCCCCTGTAAGTCTCTTTGGCCTCCAGATCCCGCTCTCAGGGTTGGCCCCGCCCCCTCTCATCGCTCCGGCGCCATTTTATCAGCGTTTTCTCTGCAATCAGCACTGACTGCAGCATCCCTGCTGAGGTGCTTGGGGGTCCGGGCTTTGAGATCTGGAGGGCACACAACACCGCTCCAGCGGTCTGGTAAGCCACAACCTCTGGTTGTGGGTCTCCGTATATACTCTCTGGGGGTCACTCTGGCAAGAGCCCCCACTTCAGCAGCATGTCTCACACGAGGAGCAAGGCTCCAAAGCTATATTCAGTATGCACTGCATGTAAGCTCGTGCTGCCTGAACCAAGCACATATCCACATTGTGATGCCTGCTCTGCCCTGACAATGCCTCAGCCTGGAATCTCCCCCCCAGTGGTCTCTCCGGCTGCTCCAGCTCCTTTGGCTGAACCCCCGGCTTGGGTAGAATCCTTCTCTAGGTCAATCTCCCACCCTTTTGCCGACTCCATGGGACAGCTGTCCCGGACTTTGCTGAACATGCATCAGCCCCCTTCACAGGGAGCCTCTGCTGCTAGGGCTCTCTCAGCGGAGCTCACAGAGGATTCATCATCTGGTCCCAGACCCCGTCCTCCTAAAAGGAGACGCAGGGTCCCCTCTCCTTCCTCGTCCCACGGCTCTGATTCAAGAGCTGACTCGCAGAACGAGGAGGATGCCTTTACTGGGGGCTCGGAGGCTACCTCCATGTGCCCCATTGATCTGTCCGAAAGTGGCTCAGATGTTAGTGATTTGATTGCGTCCATTAATTCTGTACTGGACCTCAATCCGCCAGTATCAGAGGAGCAACCCTCTCTGGCAGAAAAGCACCAGTTTACCTTGCCTAAGAGGACAAGGAGTGTGTTCTTTAACCACTCCAGTTTTCAGGCCACTGTGACCAAGCCTAGGGCCTGTCCTGACAAACGCTTCCCAAAGCGTGGTTCTGATGACCGTTTTCCCTTTCCACCTGAGGTGGTCAAGGAGTGGGCTCATTCACCAAAGGTAGACCCTCCGGTGTCTAGACTCTCAGCCCGGACCGTTGTATCAGTGGCTGATGGCACCTCTCTTAAGGATTCCACTGACCGCCAGGTTGACCTTCTGGCCAAATCTGTATATGAGGCGGCAAGGGCCTCGTTCTCCCCAACTTTTGCAGCAGTGTGGGCTCTCAAAGCCATCTCTGCTTCTCTAGAGGAGATGCATTCCCTCACCAGGGAATCTATGCCCGAAATGGTTGCCTTAACACTCCAAGCTTCAGCTTTTTCATCCTACACCATGTCTGCCATGCTGGAGGCTTCTCACCGCACTGCGGTGGCTTCGGCTAATTCCCTCGCTATCCGCAGGATCTTGTGGCTTCGAGAGTGGAAGGCAGATGCTTCTTCAAAGAAGTACCTTGCTGGGCTCCCTTTTGCTGGATCCAGGCTATTCGGTGAACAACTGGATGAAATTATTAAGGAAGCTACTGGCGGGAAGAGTACTTCCATGCCACAAACTAAAACCAGGAAACCTGCCCAGGATAGGAACCAGTCGAGGTTTCGTTCCTTTCGTTCCTCCAACTGGTCATCCTCTAAGCCCTCGGCCTCGTCCACTAACTCAGCCAAGGACCAGAAATCCAACTGGCGCACAAAGACGCGTCCACAGAAGACCGCAGGAGCTGCTGCCACTAAGGCAGCCTCCTCTTGACTATCTGTCCGCGCCAGCAACATCCTTAGTCGGTGGCAGGCTCTCCCACTTTGGCGACGTGTGGTTTCAACACGTCTCCGATCAGTGGGTGCGGGATATCATCTCCCACGGCTACAGGATAGAATTCTCTTCCAGCCCGCCAAACAGATTTTTTCTGTCAACTCCCCCCTGCTCCAAGGCCGCCGCCTTCTCTCAGGCCGTGGCATCCTTGCAGGCCAATGGAGTAATTGTACCGGTTCCCGTTTCTACTCAAATCTCTTCCTAGTCCCCAAAAAGGACGGTTCCTTCCGGCCCATCCTGGATCTCAAGCTTCTCAACAAGCATGTTCAGGTGCGGCATTTTCGCATGGAGTCTCTGCGATCAGTCATGGCCTCTATGACCCAAGGGGATTTCCTGGCGTCCATCGACATCAGAGATTCCTATCTGCATGTGCCAATTGCAGTTTCACACCAGCGTTGACTACGTTTTGCAATCGGAGAGGAACATTTCCAATTCGTGGCTCTCCCCTTCGGGTTAGCCACGGCCCCTCGAGTATTCACCAAGGTCATGGCAGCAGTGGTTGCGGTTCTGCACCTCCAGGGGTTGGCAGTGATTCCTTACCTGGACGACCTTCTAGTCAAGGCTTCATCCAGCGCAGACTGTCAGCGGAGTGTCTCGCTCACTCTCGCCACTCTAGCCCAATTCGGGTGGCTTGTCAATCTGCCCAAATCCACTCTGACTCCGACCCAGAGGCTCACGTACCTAGGGATGCAGTTCAAGACTCTGCCGGCACTTGTGAAGCTGCCCTTAGTCAAACAGCAGTCCCTCCATCTGGCGGTGCGCTCTCTGCTGAGGCCCCGCCGTTATTCCATCAGGCACCTAATGCAGGTGCTGGGTCAGATGGTGGCATCAATGGAGGCTGTTCCCTTTGCCCAGTTCCATCTGTGTCCTCTGCAGCTGGACATTCTCCGCTGTTGGGACAAGCGGACTTCCTCCTTTCACAGGCTAGTGGCTCTGTCGCCACAGACCAGGAGCTCCCTTCAGTGGTGGCTTCGGCCCCTCTCTCTGTCTCAGGGGCGCTCTTTCCTGGCCCCGTCCTGGGTGATCCTCACCACAGATGCCAGTCTATCCGGCTGGGGAGCGGTATGTCTCCACCACCGAACGCAGGGCACTTGGACTCCGTCCGAGTCAGCCCTCTCGATCAATGTGCTGGAAACCAGAGCTGTGCTTCTAGCTCTCCTAGCCTTTCACCACCTGTTGGCGGGCAAGCACATCCGAGTCCAGTCAGACAACGCGACAGCGGTTGCCTACATCAATCACCAAGGCGGGACACGCAGCCACCTGGCAATGTTGGAGGTTCAACGCATCCTTCAATGGACGTCCACCATATCCGCAGTCCACATCCCAGGCGTGGAAAACTGGGAAGCAGATTATCTCAGCCGTCAAACCGTGAACAGTGGCGACTGGTCCCTGCATCCGGCAGTGTTTCAGTCAATCTGCCGCAAGTGGGGCACTCCGGACGTGGATTAATGGCATCCCGGCACAACAACAAGGTTCCGGTTTACGTGGCTCGCTCCCACGATCCTCAGGCCTTTGCAGCGGACGCTCTGGTTCAAGATTGGTCCCAGTTTCGTCTGTGCTACATGTTTCCCCCTCCAGCTCTCTTGCCCAGAGTTCTGCGCAAGATCAGAATGGAGGGCCGTCGGGTCATCCTCATTGCTCCGGACTGGCCCAGGCGAGCTTGGTACCCAGACCTGCTCCATCTGTCCGTAGAGGTGCCGTGGCATCTTCCGGACCGTCCAGACCTTCTCTCACAAGGTCCGTTTTTCCGCCAGAATTCTGCGGCTCTCAGATTGATGGCGTGGCTCTTGAGTCCTGGATCTTGACGGCTTCTGGTATTCCTCCTGAAGTCATCTCCACTATGACTCGGGCTCGGAAGTCTTCCTCGGCCAAAATCTATCACAGGACCTGGAGAATTTTCCTGTCCTGGTGTCGCTCTTCCGGCCATGCTCCTTGGCCTTTTTCCTTGCCGACCCTTCTGTCCTTTCTACAGTCCGGTTTGCAGCTAGGACTATCCCTCAATTCCCTCAAGGGACAAGTCTCGGCTCTGTCAGTGCTGTTCCAGCGGCGTATCGCCCGGCTGGCTCAGGTCCGCACCTTCATGCAGGGCGCGTCTCACATCATTCCGCCTTACCGGCGGCTCTTGGATCCCTGGGACCTCAATTTGGTCCTCACGGCCTTGCAGAAACCCCCCTTTGAGCCTCTTAGGGAGGTTTCTTTGTTTCGTCTTTCACAGAAAGTGGTTTTTCTAGTGGCCATTACTTCCCTCAGGAGAGTCTCTGATTTGGCTGCGCTCTCTTCGGAGTCACCTTTTTTGGTTTTTCATCAAGACAAGGTGGTTTTCCGTCCGACTCCGGACTTTCTCCCTAAGGTGGTTTCTCCTTTCCACCTTAACCAGGACATTTCCCTGCCTTCCTTTTGTCCGGCTCCTGTTCATCGTTTTGAAAAAGCGTTGCATACTCTGGATCTGGTGCGGGCGCTCCGGATCTATGTGTCTCGCACCGCTGCTCTTAGGCGGTGCACCTCTCTTTTTGTGCTAACCACAGGTCGGCGTAAGGGCCTCTCTGCTTCTAAGCCGAACTTAGCTCGTTGGATTAGGTCGGCCACTTCCGATGCCTACCAGTGTACTCAGGTGCCTCCCCCGCCGGGGATCAAGGCACACTCGACCAGAGCTGTCGGTGCCTCTTGGGCTTTCAGGCACCAGGCTACGGCTCAGCAAGTCTGTCAGGCTGCCACTTGGACTAGCCTGCATACCTTTTCAAAGCACTACCAAGTGCATGCTCATGCTTCGGCAGATGCGAGCTTGGGCAGACGCATCCTTCAGGCGGCTGTCGCCCATTTGTGAAGTTAGGCTCTGCCTACTTCTCAGTTTTTCTGTTTATTCCCACCCATGGACTGCTTTGAGACGTCCCAATGTCTGGGTCTCCCATAGGAACGATAAAGAAAAAGAAAATTTTGTTTACTTACCGTAAATTCTTTTTCTTATAGTTCCGTATTGGGAGACCCAGCACCCTCCCTGTTGCCTGTTGGAAGTTTCTTGTTCCGCGTGTTATCACCGGCTGTTGTCGTGGACAGAATCTCCGGTTGTTCCGGTTCTTGCTCTGTCTTTACTTGTGGGTGGCTATTCTCCTTCAGCTTTTGCACTAAACTGGCTAGATCTGGTTATCCAGGGGGTGTATATGCTCAGAGGGAGGAGCTACACTTTTTAGTGTAGTACTTTGTGTGTCCTCCGGAGGCAGAAGCTATACACCCAATGTCTGGGTCTCCCAATACAGAACTATAAGAAAAAGAATTTACGGTAAGTAAACAAAATTCTCTTTTTTTAAACGTTACTAACATTAAAAGAGTTCATCTTTCAGAGGTGGGACGCTACCGGTTTCAATGGTAGCGGAGACTCAACCTGCTCTGTTGCAGCTTCTACCCACGACAGTCCAGTCCTAATTTCCCGGATCCCGTTAACCCGCCACCCAAACAACCTGACCCGCTGCATACCTATGGTGAATCTGTGACCAGGTTAAGGTCCCGGGCGTTGTTTTAGATGACTCTGGTGGGCACAGGAGGTGCAACTATATACAAAACACAAGTTCGTGTTGGTCACGCCAGTCCTGTGACCGTGGTCCATGTTTACTATATATATATATCTATATATATATATATATATATATATATATATATATATATCTATATATATATATATATATATATATATATATATATATATATATATATATATATATAGATATCTATATATATATATAGATATCTATATATATATATATATATATATATATATAGATATCTATATATATATATATATATATATATAGATACAGTATAACAACTTGACGGAGTCCATGTAGCGGGTGTACACATCTTAGCAATTTTCTAGAAAATCTGGTTATTTTCATTCTGTTCATTAAAACTGGTAAATCAAGCACTCATTTACTAACCTTTCTATATGAAAAATAGCAAACTAAAAAAACAACAAACGAAAACACCGATACCTAACAATTTTAGAGCATCGTTTGACTACTGGTATTTTTAGCATTCTTCAAACTACTGGTACCGCTCACTGGGAGGCTGGTAGTCAACAGCAGCAGCTGGCACAACTTGCTCATTCGCCATAGCGAGCCATTTCAGATCGAGGGCGTACCAGCCCCGCTCGCTCCAGTGCCGTGTGTAAGTGACTACTTCCCCTGGCTCCAGATTTCGGCCCGGGTGATCCCTTGGGAGATGCTGCTCGATATCTCTTCGATCTACAAAGACTTCATTGGTGACACTCGCTTCACAGAGGAAACCCCACCCCTTCTCAGGGCTGAAGCGCCGTACAAGGCAACTTTCGTTGCGGCCCTCGAACACAAAAGCTGGTTTTCCTCAGATTTTCTTTCTCCCTCTGTGTACGGGCAACGATCTCCCGCTGCCGCTGGTTTCGCATGGTGATCTCAGCTTGTAACTGTTGGCGATGTCGTTCCCAGTAGGAGGCGTCAGCGTCCGGCCTCAGCTCCCTAGCTGGGTCTGGTTTTATGTGGACTCTTGGACTTGGGACGCCGCGCGGCAGTGGAACTGGTGGATCTTTAGGTTCCACTTCCGCATCTGCAGGTAGAAAGACCGACTGCTCCGCAGCCGGGGTTGCATGGTCCGGGTGCTCCACCTCTGAGGACGGGCCCGGTGATGCGGCCGGGTCTGGTCTGGCCAGGGTCTGGATGACCGCTGTCATGACAGGGATGAGGGACAGCACCGTGGTTTCTGCAGCTGTAGCTTTCTTTAAAGGCACCGAAGGTTCCGCTGCCAGGATTGTTGTGGGCAGCTCGGCGTCCGCCGAGGACGGGGTAGGTGATGGAGTGCTCACCGCGGGCTCGCACCACCACCGCCAGGCTCCTCATATCTTCCCTTCAATGATTCAGAATGAACAGGAACTGCGTCCGCATTCTCCTGCACAGCTGCTCTGTTTCCTTCTCTATCCATGTCGCGGTCCCAGGGACAGCACGTTCTGGTGACTAGTCTCGTTCCGCCATCTTGCCACTGCATCTTCCAGGAACGTCTCAGAGTCCTGGCGTCTCTGCTCCACTTCCGCTAGTAACACATTCTGGCCCGCCCCCTCGGTCTTTTCTCAGTACTCTCTCGCTGACCGTGGCCCTCTGGGAACTTCCGGTTCCGGCCTCTTCAGGAAGACGAGGGGCGGGGCTTAGGCTTCACGTGCTTTTCCGATGAAGACAGCTTTTTGGCACGAAAAGATGGCGTACAATGGTGGAATTGGCGGGAAAAGGACTCCGGGGCTGCAGTGTTCGGCTTTCAAGGCGCACGTCACCCAGGTAAGTGGGTCCTGCTCGTATCCTGTTTGTGACGCCAAGAAATCTGAGGTGTGCCGCCCCCCGTGCCAGCAGCCAGGCTGCTCGGATCCGGATCCGCGGTGGCTCGAGGGGTCTCAGGACCCAGGGGTTCGCGCGGCCACTCAGAAGTAAAGAGGGGGGGGATATTTACAGGGGGAGTTGAAGGTTCGTGACGCCACCCACGGTGTGTGGTAATGTGAGAGACCACCACTGCTGTTGGTGGGGGAGCCCAGTGGCGATGGTGAAGCAGCAGGATGTTTAACCCCTCCGTGGGTAGGGGGTTTGTGTCCCGGGGCCCGTTGGGATGATGGTGTTTTGGGTAGTTGGGTAGTGGAAAAGGGCTTTTCAGTGTACTCACTCAGTACACTGGAATAATGACACCGACAGCTTGTAAACCAGAGTTCTGAGCACCACTGCAGCTTGAAGGGAGCACGCTGGGATCCGTGTCCTTGGTGTTGCTGTTAGAAGGTGCCACGGAAAGGGCCACAGGCTCTCTAAATGGACCCTCGAATTTGAAACTTGTCGGGTCCCGCTCACCCATATGGCTAACGGAGTGAGCTTGCTCTCAGGGTTCACGCGTAGGATTTCTTTGGACTGTATTTGCAAAAGTCCTACCCCATCGGTGCGCTAGTACCTCGATTTTGGAGCGGGTTGGGGATGAATCTTGAAGTCTTCACCCCCGTCGGGTAAATTACCGGGACACGTGAAGCCAGTTCCCGGCCTGGGGTCCACGTACCCCGTTGTGCCCTGGCCCCTGCCCGGTGATGGCTCAAGGCCGCCGGCTGCCCTCATCGGCAGTCTGTGCCCCTTGACACGATCCCCTGCGACTGGGGTTCCAGCTCCTACCAGGCCCAGACTAACGTCTGCCACCTAGTAACTCCAGGAGCCCTGCTCCGGACCTATGACCTCTCCCTCCCAGAGAGTCACTTTTTCACCTCCTTCTCCTTCAACTCATGTTTCACTTCTCTTCACTTCCCCCTACCAACCCCCCATATGGGCGGCCCTATTCCCTTCAGGCCCCCCAAAGGTGTGTCTGGTGGGTTCGGTGTAAAGTGATCCTAGGATTTTGACTGGCCAAACTGTTAGCAACACCAAAGGACCAGGATCCGTAACCAAGGAGGATGGATACCGTGCAGAAGGGCAGATTGCACAATACCCTGTGACGACCTGATAGGCCAGGGCGTCACAGAAACATCACGGGTACAGAGATCTGTTCATATTGAGCCTCCTGGTTCATGAATAGATGTGCACTTGTGCAGCACTCATCTATGTGAGCAAGCGCAGAGATCTGTTCATCCTGAGCCTCCTGGTTCATGAGACGTGCAGCACTCCTCTGTCAGTGGGTACAGAGATCTGCTCATCCTGAGCTTCCTGGTTCATAACTAGATGTACAGCACTCCTCTATGTGTGCAGGCGCATAAATCTCATCCTGAGCCCCTGGTTCATGACTAGATGTGCAGAATTCCTTTTTGTCGAAGTCCATGTGGGCATGGAGTTGTTTATAATAGAAGTGGAGGTCTTGGGGTAAGACACCTGGATAGGAGAGGTGCAGGTGGGGCGAAGCATGATTATAGTGGAAAGGAGGAAACATCGTCAAGACCACCAACCAAGCTGGTCACGCCCTCTAACCAACTAACTGTCACTGTTAAAGTGCTGGCGGGGAGCGGGACACAGGCCCGCACTTTAAGAGTGACAGTGCCGGCAGGGGTGTGTGGGCTGCACTCCCCGATCCTCGGCCAGCACTCTCAGTGTTAAAGGGGTGGCAGGGTGCGGAACATGGGTCTGTACTTAAAACCAGAGTTCTTCAGGTCACCATAGATCGTGCCGTGGGAACTGAGTGATGTCACTGCTGCCAGCCAGGTCCTTCTTGTCAGTGTTTCAAGGAGCCGGGAGATATCGGTCATGTTTTCGATCTCTCCAGGCTCGGATGTAGCAGAGCCAGGACTGTCGTGGGACCTCGTGTGGATAACGTCTGAACTGCAAGGGTGTTATTTAGGGATAATAAAGTGGTGAAAGAGTGTTTTCTTTGTATTTTATTAATAAAGGATTTTTCTCGGTGTTTGCGTATTTCTTTTTACTTATAGGATTAATGATGGGGGGATCTCATAGACCCCTTCCCATCACTAATTTTGGGTTTAATGACAGTTGTGCGCTGTTATTAGCCCCTCATTACCTCAACTGCCACCGCATCAGGGCAATTGGGAAGAGCCGGGTAAAGAGCCGAGCTTGTCACATCTAATGGATGAGACAATCTCGGGCAGCTACAGGTTGCTATTTTTAGGCTGGGGGCCTAATAACCATAGGCCTCCCCAGTCTAAGAATACCAGCCTCCAGCTGTCAAGCTTTATCATAGCTGGGTATCAAAATTGGGGGGGACGACTGCATGCCATTTTTCCTCTTATTTTAATACACAGCTTAGATAAGCGCATGACTGGGGGCTGCACCCTGTAGCAATATACTTTATCTGTGCAGGGTATCATAATATGGGGGAACCCTACACCAATTGTTTTATTTATTCATTTATCTTTATACCATGATTATGACCGGCAGACAGTGCCTTTGATTGGTTGCAGTCAGACGCTGTCACACAGGCTGGGGGCGAGTCTGACTGCAACCAATCACAGATGACAGGACAGCCGGTGGGCAGGGAAAGCAGCGCATATGGATGAGCAATGATGAGCAGCCCAGGAAGTGAAGGAAAGGCAGTGAGAGCAGTTTACAGCCTCAATAGAGCCTCGGTAAGTATGAAGAGCTCACTTCATTCTTATTTTCTTTATTTTTCTTTTATTTTCTTTAATTTCTCGTGTGCCGGATCCAGATCAAACACTCGCCAGCTCTGGCACCTGGGTATCTTTGAAACTGGGCGGATTCGGTCTCCTTTCATGGATTCTTCTAATACAAATGAGCAATTAAAAATTCTCTATGTAATCCTAGGGCATAGTCTCGCAAAAACATTTACTTCATACAAAGTGTCTGGATTTCCCCACCAGCAACAGATATATCATCATGACAAATGCATCAGCAGAATTTTAAAGAATGTCATGAATAAATCGTAGCGTAGAATTAAATTTTGTATTTCAAATATGTTCTACAGAGTAGTGCATGCAATACGTGACGTATGTATATGGCTCCATTTATAGAATTATTTTCACCATGCATCAGTGTAGTATCCCATTGATTTGTATAAGCCAAGGTTCCAGGTCTAATGGCTCATGCGCACATAACTGCAGAATATTCTGCAGCGATTTAACAGCACATGTGCATGTCAAATCGCTGCAGAAACACGGCATAATGGATGCAGTGTTTCTGCAGAAAAAAAGCCGATTTCATGCGCTATGGCTGCTGCTCCTGTGCCGCCCCCACGTTAGCAGCCGGGCTGCTCGGATTCGGATCCGCGGTGGCTCGAGGGGCGTCCGAACCCGGGGGTCGTGCGGCCACTAGAATTAAGGGTATATTTACAGGGGATGGTGTATTTACAGTTCGTGACGCCACCCGTGGTGTGTGGTAAGGCGGAATACCACCGCTGCAGCTGGGGAGTACCCGGTGGCGATGGAGTGGGCAGCCAGGTGTTTAACCCCTCCACGGGTAGGGGGGAATGCCCCGGGACTCGGTGATGGTGACAGGGATGTGCCATTGGGGAGGTAAGGGTCACTTACGTACTCACTCAGTCCAACAATGCTGACACCGACAACTTAGTAAACCAAAGTTCTGGACATCGCTGCCGCTGAGGGGGAACACGTTTGGGTCCTGTTTCTGCTGGTGTTGCCTGATGATCTGTGACCTTTCCCTTGGCACCTTTTTCTCTTCTTAGTTGGCCCCTGTAGCTTGAAACTAGTTGGGTCCCACTCCCCAGTGTGGCTGACTGAGGGAGCTTACTCTCAGGGTTCACGCTTTGGATTTCCTCGACCGTTTTAGTAGAAATTCCTATCCCCTTGTTGCGCTAGTGCCCCGATTTTGGAGCGGGTGGAGAATGGATCTTAAAGGCTCTGATCTCGTCGGGTCAATTGTCAGGTTGCCTGAAGCTACTCCCTGACCTAGGTTCCACGTACCCAGTCATGCCCTGGTCCCAGCCCGGTGATGGTACAAGGCCGCCGGCTGTCATCCACGACAATGCCGTGCCCCTTGTCACGATACCTGCGACCAGGAGTCCAGCTCCTACCAGGCCCAGACCAACGTCTGGTTCCTAGTACTTCCAAGGAGCCCAGATCCTGACCGCCTCTCTCCTTCACTTCCAACACTACACCGGCCTACTCCTGACCTCCCCTTAACCAACCCCCCATTTGGGCAACCCTATTCCACTCAGGCCGTCCACTGGTGTGTCTGGTAGGTGTGGTGCAGAGTGTTCCTAAGATTTTGATTAGCTGGTTTTGGGAACACCAATGGTTAGGGACCTGTAACCAAGGAGGAGGTCGATATTGCACAGAAGTGCAGATTGCACAATACCCTGTGACTGCCTGAGAGGCCAAGGCATCACACTCCCACCATAGACAGAGTGGGAGCTGCATCCATAGCACACGGAAAAATTGATATGCTCATTTTATGAATGCATGGATTTGGGTGAAAATTTTAGCACCCAAATCGCTGCGTTCATAAAAGCATCGTACGCACGTCTCATGCACAATCTTCATAGATTGTGCTGGGGAAGCAGGACGCATGCATTTACGCTGCAGTGCAATACGCAGCGTAAATGCATGCAATTACGCAAGGTGCTTATGAGCCCGTAGTGTGTGAATTGTTGCCATATATTTCTTTTTTACTTTGGGTCAATGGGTGGGTTGGGTGTCAGTGCTATTAGCCAAATGTCCAATCTAAAAAAAATTGCACCATATAGAACTGTCACTGTAGTGGGATAGAAAGAATGATAAAACCAGTGGAAGCAGATTAGTAATCCATCTTTGGATGTTCTATCGATATTGAAAACAGTAGTAGTTAATCACTGAATTTACTTAGATCAGCATCAAGGTTATTGTATGATTGAGACCTGTGACAACGCCATATATAATAAGATGGGATGTGACCTAATCGTACAAGTAGATAGAATAGGGAGAGGCAGATGTCATAAAATCAGTTCTCTTTTGTGTACTCGTAAAGAAGGACATGATGGGGATCTTCAGATACGAGACAAATCCTTACTTTAGTCATCAATGCTGGAACAGCATTTGTGCAGACAAGAGACTGCCTACATTTTCGATGGATATGGACATTGAGGTGTGGTTGTCGCTTAGCCTAGAGAGCGAGTAAAACCGGCTTTGTTTTTAGTGTGGGTGCGGCTGGAGTGGATTCACAGCCTCTAAAGTGATACTATGCTTGAAGAATTCTTGATCAATAGTGACTAGTATAAGGAACAACTCTATGATGCCTTAGTTTCTTATATGAAGGCTTTTTGGCAGTCACACCTAGGTGTGGAGGAGACGGGACAGAGGACAAAATAAAGTCTCCACCCTGCAAGTAAGAAACAAGCGTAGGAAAATGACCAGGTCAATCTTCTATGGGCGTCGTAATTGGTTTACAAATGTGTTCTATTTCTCAGGGATTTTTGTTTCCCAAAAACTTCCAAAGGCTATTAGGATTGGAATGAGCAAGCACTACCATGCTCGGGTGCTTGATACTCGTAACGATGTTTGTAACGCAGTTCGATGCTCGGATGGGCGCGACTCTAATACCTGAGGATAATTGACAGGACTGCCACCAGGAATTTCAGAGCCCCATACTGGCAAAATGTGCAGGCCCCCTCGTGACTCTGCCAAGGCTCCACTCCAGCGCTGCGGTCACCCCTCAAACCTTCAACAGAATACCACTTTTGGCAAAAACTCCAGTTCTGCAAAACATCCTCACCAATCACACATTAACCACTATGTAGCACAGCCGTCATTTTGACAGCCTGAAAAAAGCTGTATGCACCGTTTTTGGGCTGTCAAAATGACGAGCTTCAGACAGAATAATCAGCCATATGTATTAATATTTTATAATATATAGCTGCTGGCTGTATAGATATATAATATAGAGGACACAGGGTAAACATTTTATATTATATATATATATATATATATATATATATATATATATATAGTCATGAAAAAGTTTGGGCACCCCTATTAATGTTAACCTTTTTTCTTCATAACAATTTGGGTTTTTGCAACAGCTATTTCAGTTTCATATATCTAATAACTGATGGACTCACTAATATTTCTGGATTAAAATGAGGTTTATTGTACTAACAGAAAATGTGTAATCCGCATTTAAATAAAATTTGACCGGTTCAAAAGTATGGGCACCTCAACATAAAAGTGACATTAATATTTTGTAGATCCTCCTTTTGCAAAAATAACAGCCTCTAGTCGCTTCCTGTAGCTTTTAATGAGTTCCTGGATCCTGGATGAAGGTATATTTGACCATTCCTGTTTACAAAACAATTCCAGTTCAGTTAAGTTTGATGGTCGCCGAGCATGGACAGCTGCTTCAAATCATCCCACAGATGTTCAATGATATTCAGGTCTGGGGACTGGGATGGCCATTCCAGAACATTGTAATTGTTCCTCTGCATGAATGCCTTAGTAGATTTGGAGCGGTGTTTTGGATCATTGTCTTGCTGAAATATCCATCCCCTGCGTAACTTCAACTTCGTCACTGATTCTTGCACATTATTGTCAAGAATCTGCTGATACTAAGTTGAATCCGTGCAACCCTCAACTTTAACAAGATTCCCGATGCCGGCATTGGCCACACAGCTCCAAAGCATTGTGAGATGGTGAAACAGCTCCCATTGTTCATGGCCAGAAATACAGTTAGGTCCAGAAATATTTGGACAGTGACACAATTTTCGCGAGTTGGGCTCTGCATGCTACCACATTGGATTTGAAATGAAACCTCTACAACAGAATTCAAGTGCAGATTGTAACGTTTAATTTGAAGGTTTGAACAAAAATATCTGATAAAAATTGTAGGAATTGTACACATTTCTTTACAAACACTCCACATTTTAGGAGGTCAAAAGTAATTGGACAAATAAACCAAACCCAAAAAAAAAAAATTTTATTTTCAATATTTTGTTGCGAATCCTTTGGAGGCAATCACTGCCTTAAGTCTGGAACCCATGGACATCACCAAACGCTGGGTTTCCTCCTTCTTAATACTTTGCCAGGCCTTTACAGCCGCAGCCTTCAGGTCTTGCTTGTTTGTGGGTCTTTCCGTCCTAAGTCTGGATTTGAGCAAGTGAAATGCATGCTCAATTGGGTTAAGATCTGGTGATTGACTTGGCCATTGCAGAATGTTCCACTTTTTTGCACTCATGAACTCCTGGGTAGCTTTGGCTGTATGCTTGGGGTCATTGTCCATCTGTACTATGAAGCGCCGTCCAATCAACTTTGCGGCATTTGGCTGAATCTGGGCTGAAAGTATATCCCGGTACACTTCAGAATTCACCCGGCTACTCTTGTCTGCTGTTATGTCATCAATAAACACAAGTGACCCAGTGCCATTGAAAGCCATGCATGCCCATGCCATCACGTTGCCTCCACCATGTTTTACAGAGGATGTGGTGTGCCTTGGATCATGTGCTGTTCCCTTTCTTCTCCAAACTTTTTTCTTCCCATCATTCTGGTACAGGTTGATCTTGGTCTCATCTGTCCATAGAATATTTTTCCAGAACTGAGCTGGCTTCATGAGGTGTTTTTCAGCAAATTTAACTCTGGCCTGTCTATTTTTGGAATTGATGAATGGTTTGCATCTAGATGTGAACCCTTTGTATTTACTTTCATGGAGTCTTCTCTTTACTGTTGACTTAGAGACAGATACACCTATTTCACTGAGAGTGTTCTGGACTTCAGTTGATGTTGTGAACGGGTTCTTCTTCACCAAAGAAAGTATGCGGCGATCATCCACCAATGTTGTCATCCGTGGACGCCCAGGCCTTTTTGAGTTCCCAAGCTCACCAGTCAATTCCTTTTTTCTCAGAATGTACCCGACTGTTGATTTTGCTACTCCAAGCATGTCTGCTATCTCTCTGATGGATTTTTTTCTTTTTTTTCAGCCTCAGGATGTTCTGCTTCACCTCAATTGAGAGTTCCTTAGACCGCATGTTGTCTGGTCACAGCAACAGCTTCCAAATGCAAAACCACACACCTGTAATCAACCCCAGACCTTTTAACTACGTCATTGATTACAGGTTAACGAGGGAGACGCCTTCAGAGTTAATTGCAGCCCCTAGAGTCCCTTGTCCAATTACTTTTGGTCCCTTGAAAAAGAGGAGGCTATGCATTACAGAGCTATGATTCCTAAACCCTTTCTCCGATTTGGATGTGAAAACTCTCATATTGCAGCTGGGAGTGTGCAGTTTCAGCCCATATTATATATATAATTGTATTTCTGAACATGTTTTTGTAAACAGCTAAAATAACAAAACTTGTGTCACTGTCCAAATATTTCTGGACCTAACTGTATGTACCTGGTTAAAGATGTGCATGGCAAGCCCCTGTATCACCTCACAAGCATAGTTTAGACGTATATATTTGTGTCTCATAAATGTGAACAGTATTTATTGTATGTAACTTTATCACCTGCTTGCTGTCAGTAATGATGTGATAATACTTTATAAGGGACAAAAATGTCATTATTCAACCATAAGAGGACGCTGTTTCTCAGCACAGATGAAAGACTGCAATAGGTAGCTCAGATGGGGGCGGAGCTACAGGCTGATAAAAAGAAGTACATCACAGGAAGTGGAGGAGCAGCCATCTTGGAAGCGGTTGGCAGTTGGCAGTGAATGAATACAGAGACAGAGGACATGCAGAAGAGGGAAGAGATAATATTTGCGACTAGAAATCTATCATCTTGATCAGAGCTGTGACATTGTATCCGTATCCTTACCATATGTTAGAAGATTGCTGAAAGAACGCTTTTGCGCTTTTGTGAAGTTGATAGGACGTTGCCAAGGAGACAAGCCACAGTGACCCGCAGTACTGCTCAGCTGTTGGAGAGGCCTCTCATCTGGCTTTGTACCTCAGACATATTGTCCAGAGCAGACCCGGGTCGGTAAGATAAGTAAGGCCCACTGCGCCATCGCAGTGGGTAACCGTGCACTCACCTCACGTCAGTTTGGCGCCAGAATATTTGAGACTGAGGCAGGGCCTGTAGTTAGTTTAGTTAGGTTTAGTAACCCTGTCAGGCCACAGTTACTGCCACAATCACCATTTGGTACCATTGTTTCCAAGACTACATTATTTAGTTCTTTGCCATTGAGGTTTCTCTGTGGACCACAACTACCTCACACCCGGATGTTACTAAGACCCATCATAGACTTTAGGGCATAATCGAGCTCATCCAGGAGGGAACTTGTGTTGAACAAAATATCTGTTATTTATGTTTTTATGCTCTTTGCCAAGCAGTCATTGTATATAGTAAATTGTTTGGTTATTCAAGGTGAATCGTGGGACAAATCCTCCATTAAAGGGCACTATATTTATATTGGGGCAGGGGAATAGTAAATTGGGGGTTAAAGTAAATTTATTTTAAGTTTGTAAACTGTTGTGCCATACTGCGGGCGGCTTGTATTTCACACCCATCCAATTTTTTTCATGTTTAAGGGTATTAATAGGTAGTTGGCGGTTGGAATATCCAGTCATGCCTGTAGGTAACATATAGTGTATATATTGTAGCAGTCTCATGTTGTAAGGCGCCACCCTGTATAGCACAAGGGTCTCAGCCTCTTTGCTGAGTGTTTGTGGATTTTCCCTGAATGTCTTCCCCTGTTTTGATTGCATTCATATTCAAATTGTAGTAAAGCACTTTTGTTAGTTAATCTAGTTTTGGGGCCGTTTATTTCTCGTTCGTGACTTCGCTGTATCCTAAAGAGCCCACCCCGGTGCACGGCTTACAAATTTGGTGTAGTCGGCAGGATACAGCGACCGTTATGGACGGGAATGCGGCGGGAGTCAACTCTCCGGCATTAGCAGCACCAGTCCAGGCCCCAGCACAGGCAAGACAGCTTTCCCTAATGTCACCAGTGCAATCTGCCATGTCACCCCAGGTAGGGTACCTTCCAGCGGGGACTTTGTTCCCTCCCTTGGTTAGGTTTGATGGTAGCAACATCAGCCTTCAGGATTGGATGGAGAGGGTTCGTAGTGCAGTCAAGATGTGTAACCTGACTCCGGAATTACAGGCAGACGTAGCTCTGAATGCCCTAGAGGGTGATGCCCGACGGACACTGATGGTGCGCCCTGAATCCGAGAGAGACAACATTGAGAAGGTATTTGCCCTGTTAGAGAGGGTCCATGGGGCCCGTGTGCAAGTGACGCAGCTGAGAAGTGGATTCTTCAATCGGCCACAGCGTGAAGGAGAAACACTTATGCGGTATGCAAACGCCTTGCAGGAAGCAATGCAGGAGATCCGTAGGCGTGACTCAGCAGGCATGGGCGCCTTTCAGGAGCTGGACAAGATCCTGAGGGACCAGTTCATTGCTGGGATAGCCAATAAGTCTTTACAGGATAAGCTCCAAGAGATGACTCGGAGCAACTCAACTCTGACATTTAATGACAGCTATCTAGCCGCTTTAGAACGGGAGGAGGAGTCAATTCCTGTGATCAAGAAGTGGGTGAGCAGTGCCCATATTGCAGAGGGTCAGAAAGGATCAGGAGAGGCGGCTGTCCTGAGGGATGTGATCCAGACTTTAACAGAACAAATGCAGGAACTTCAACTGAAGGTAGCTCAGGTGTGCGACCGACCACTTCACGCACCACCAATAGCTCCGCGACCCCGAGTCTCTATGGCAACACCGGCCAGGAGGCGGAATTCCATGAGGTACGACACATTGGGATCGCAACCCCACCGTGGGCCCCAATGCTGGTGCTGTCAACACTTTGGCCATATCGCCAGAGACTGCTCTGCACAGATGGGAGCCGAGTCAGCGTTAAACTATCAGCCGCCACAGTCAAGTCCAGTGTATGAAGAACACAACTTATATGCCAGAAGCCCTGTAATAGAAGCCGAGTTTGAAGGTCAACGGTTACGCTGCCTAGTCGATACTGGGTCGGAATGCACGATTATGCCGCTGGAATTCTTTGAGAGACATTTTGGGAACTTGATGGAACCGGAAGATGGAAGTGTCATTAGGCTGACAGCTGCCAATAACAATGAGTTGGATGTACAAGGAATAGTCTGGATGCATATCCGATTGTTAGACCAGAGCATTGGCAAGAAGAGAGTTGTGCTCGTGAACCACCCGTCCCGGAGAGGATTGGACGTGACGCTGGGTATGAACGTGTTGAGTCATCTAGATCACCACATGTATGCCAAGGAAGGGCCTAAGTATTGGCAACGGGCTACCACGCATAGGCCGACACAGAAAGTTCTGCAGCAAATGGTGAGGAGCTGTAGCCTGCAAAAGAGCACCAGGCGCGGTCAGCCAATCGGACGAGTGAGGGTGCCGCTGAAGACTCAGGTGAAGATCCCACCACAACAGAAGCAAATATTGATTCTGCCTGTGGGTGCTGGGAGACGACTGAATGGACTGGAGGTCTTAATTGAGCCTGTCACTCAAGGGGAAGCATCAACCCGACCGCTGATAGCCCGGGCTCTTGTCACCGTAAAGAATGGGTGCGCACCTGTACGATGCATTAATGTCCTAGACAGTGAATTAACCATTCCTGGAAATACTCTGCTGGCCGAAGTCTATGTGCTTGATGGGGAAATTCTTCGGCGGAGGGATTTCACGCTACAGCCAGATAGGAGGTCAGCCTGGACTTATGCCGTAGGTGTCCAACAAAGAGCGACCCCGACAACTATAGTTCTTTTAAGTTGGAACTTTTAGCACTGGTATGGGCCATGACGGAAAAGTTCGTTGAGTATCTGACGGGTGCCGAAGTGACTGTAATGACTGATAATAACCCATTAGAACACTTAGGGAATGCCAAACTAGGAGCTCTTGAACAGAGCTGGATGGCTAGTCTTTCCAAGTACCAATACCACATCCTGTTTCGGTCAGGAAGGGAGAACAGCAATGCTGATGCACTCTCCCGTGTTCCTGTAGGATTGCCCACCCAGAATGTTGATGAGGAGCTAGAGGACACTGAAACACCGAATCTCGGTCGATTACCTCTATTCCAGAACTTGGCACATTCAAGTGGGGTGGCTTCTGGGATGCCCATGGTGTTAGGGAAGACTTTGGATGATTGGGGGAGAGTCCAGCATGGCTGTCCGGACCTACGGCGAGTGAAAGAGTGCGTCCGGACCAAACTCTGGCCACGGCCAGAAGAGAGGGCCTGCCTGACCACAGAAGGCCAGAAGTTGCTGAGGCAGTGGGATAAACTAAATGTTATCCAGGGAGTCCTGTGCCGGACTGTATACTTAAAGTCTGAGTTGCAGTACCGACAACAGATTGTTAAACCTATGTCTTTGGGATCAGAGGCGGCCCGGAAGCCCATGAGAGGGGCGCCCATTTTGGGAGCGATAAAACCTACAAGTGGCTCCAACGGCTAGTATATTGCCCTGACTTGGGAGATATGGTAACTGAGGCATGTCTGAAGTGTCGAGCTTGCGGATTGAGTAAGAGCCCCGAACAACGGGCCCCTGTCCAGGCCATCTTCACGTCTGCACCCCTAGAAATCTTGATGATTGACTATTGTGAGGTAGCACGGTCGGCTGCGCAGCAGAAGACACGGGATCCAGGCATTAAGGTTCACAGCACACGGTTTTAATGTCCAAACAAAAGTCCATAACAAAATACATGTGCCTCTCCAGCAGAAAACTCAGGGAGTTCTGTTCACTCCCTCACCCCCGGCACACCTGCCCTTGTTCCTAATTCTATTTAACCCTTCCTTCAGCCTGTAAGGAAACAGCATTAACCCTATAGTGGATTTACTTTCTATCATGGAGTGAGCACAACCGGGGCGAGACATACCGGCCGTCATAGATAACCCCGGTCACAGTCTCACATACCCCCCCCCTCAGTTCAAGCGTGCGGGGTTGAACTCCAGCCATCAAACACGGGCCGCGGGACAAGGCATCGGCGTTGCCCTGCAACCCACCGGCCCTATGTTCAACCGTAAACCGGAAGTTCTGCAGAGAAAGGAACCACCGGGTAACCCGGGCATTCCGTTCCTTGGCGGACCTCATCCAGACCAGTGGAGAGTGATCCGTCACCAAGCGAAACTGCCGTCCCAGCAGGTAATAGCGTAGGGACTCCAAGGCCCACTTGATCGCCAGGCACTCCTTCTCCACTACGCTATAATTCCGCTCGGGAGGGGTGAGATTCCTACTCAAGAAGGTGACGGGGTGTTCCTCCCCCTGAACCACCTGAGACAGCACTGCCCCCGGGCCGACCTCCGAGGCGTCAGTCTGTACTATGAACTCCTTCCGGAAATCAGGGTTGACCAGAACGGGCTGTCCGCACAGGACCTCCGTCAGGGCCCGGAAGGAGTCGGCCTGCGGAGTCCAGCGCACCATGACGGACTTCTTGCCTTTGAGAAGGTCCGTCAAGGGGGCTGATAGTCCCGCAAAATCCTTTACAAACCTCCTGTAGTACCCCACGATACCCAGGAAGGCCCTAACCTGCTTCGTGGTCAGGGGTCTAGGCCACTTCTGGATCGCCTCAACCTTGTTAATTTGGGGCTTAATCACTCCTTGGCCTATCACGTAGCCCAAGTAGCGGGCTTCCGTGAGTCCCAATGCACATTTCTTGGGATTGGCTGTCAATCCGGCTGTTCGAAGCGCGTCCACCACCGCTTGTACCTGTTCCAAGTGAGTCTGCCAATCGGAGCTGTAAATAATGATGTCATCCAGGTACACTGATGCATACGCCTGGTGGGGTTCCAGCACTAAGTCCATCAACCTCTGGAACGTGGCCGGAGCGCCATGTAACCCAAAAGGCAAGACAACATAGTGGAAGAGACCCTCCGGCGTAACAAAAGCGGTTTTCTCCTTGGCGGACTCCGTTAGTGGCACCTGCCAGTACCCCTTGGTCAGGTCGAGCGTGGTAAAATATCGCGCCTGTCCCAGCCTATCAATCAGCTCATCCACCCAGGGCATGGGGTAGAGATCGAACTTGGATATTTCGTTCAATCTCCTAATGTCATTGCAGAACCTTAAGGAGCCATCGGGTTTTGGTATTTGGACAATCGGACTAGCCCATTCACTCCGGGATTTTTCGATGACCCCCAGGCGTAACATTGTCTTTACTTCCTCCGATATGGCTTGTCGTCGAGCCTCAGGTACCCGGTATGACTTCAGGCGTACCTTCAGGTGTGGCTCGGTGACAATATCGTGTCGTATCAGACTGGTCCTACCGGGCAGCTCGGAGAAGACATCGGGGTTCTGCTGAACCAACCGTCTGGCCTCTCGCCTCTGTTGCTTGGTGAGGGCTTCTCCAATCCTTCCGGTTCGTCCTCTCCGGAGGTCGCTGGAGCCGGATGTGAACGACCCGAAGAGGAGGGAGGTGGGGAAAAAACAGCCATCAGGTTTTTCCGTTCCTGCCAAGGTTTTAATAGGTTGACATGGTATATTTGTTCAGGTTTCCGCCTACCGGGCTGCAATACTTTATAGTTAACCACCCCGACTCTTTCCTTTATCTCGTAGGGGCCTTGCCACTGAGCCAGGAATTTACTCTCCGCCGTGGGGATTAATACCAACACCCGATCCCCGGGTTTAAAGGTCCGCACGGTGGCTTGTCTATTGTAGCGGCCGCTTTGCGCGGCCTGAGCCTCCTGTAAATGCTCCTTCACAATTGGCATGACCGCGCTTATGCGGTTCTGCATACCTAAAATGTGTTCGATCACACTTTTATGGGGGGTGGGCTCTTGTTCCCATGTTTCCTTTGCCAGGTCCAACAATCCCCGGGGATGTCGCCCGTATAACAATTCAAAAGGCGAAAACCCCGTGGATGCCTGTGGCACCTCTCGTATGGCAAACATCAAATAGGGAAGCATCATATCCCAGTCTTTCCCGTCTTTTGAGATCACCCTTCTTAGCATGGTTTTCAGGGTTTTATTGAAACGCTCGACTAAACCGTCCGTTTGAGGATGATACACAGACGTACGCAACTGCTTGATCTGGAGTAGCCAGCATAGCTCTTTGGTCATTTTAGACATGAATGGGGTCCCCTGATCCGTAAGGATCTCCTTGGGCAACCCCACCCGGCAGAACACAGCAAACAACTCCCGAGCTATAAGCTTTGCTGCAGTATGTCTGAGAGGTATCGCCTCGGGATACCGGGTGGCATAGTCAACGATCACTAGGATGTGTTGGTGCCCTCGAGCGGACTTTACGAGGGGCCCCACCAGATCCATCCCTATCCGTTCAAAAGGGACTTCTATAATGGGTAACGGTACCAACGGACTGCGAAAATGGGTCAGGGGTGCGGTAAGCTGACACTCCGGGCAGGTTTCGCAGAACCGTTTTACCTCCCCAAAGACCCCGGGCCAATAGAACCTTTGCAATATTCGCTCCTGCGTTTTCTTGACCCCTAGGTGGCCACTCATCAGGTGTTTATGAGCCAAGTCGAGGACCCGCCGGCGATGCGGCTGGGGCACCACCAACTGTTCTACCCCCACGCCCCGTATTTCATCTACCCGGTAGAGTAAATCCTGTTTAAGAGCGAAATGGGGGTACCTTACCTGGGCACCGGGCAGCTGTGCCACCCCGTCAACTACTGTCACCCGACTCCGAGCATGTATTAACGTAGGGTCCTGCAGTTGGGCTGTCCCAAACGTATCCGGGGACGCCTCCAACTCCGGGATGGGCTCGACCGTCTCAGCCTCTCCTGCCAATACCTCTAGGGGCGACCTATCGGGTTCACACTCTGTCCCTATCATGGTGACCCCTACGGCAGGTGTAACGGATTCAGGATTGTAGGGCTCAGGTCCCGGAGCGACCAATATCTGAGGGGACTTAGGGGGTCCCCTCCATAAAGTCCAAAAATAGGGCAGATCCCTTCCTAGGATCACGTCATAAGGAAGAGTGTTAAGAAGTCCCACCTCATGTTGCACCTGACCGCAAGGTGCTGTGATGGTGACAATCCCCGTGGGATAGTCGCGGCGGTCCCCATGTATGCAAACCACCCCCACGGTGCGTCCTGTGGCCTTTACTTTAGCCCTCAAGGTGGATCGCACAAGGGTCACTAAGCTTCCGGAATCCAACAATCCTGTAACCGGACATCCATTCACCTGTATTTGGCACAAGTGGGGCTCCGTCTCTGGGGAGACCAGGTCAGCGGTACACACCACCTGAGCATACATTGAACCCCGCCGGGTAACCCCACAATCCATGGGCTCCGTGGTGAGTGGACACTGGGCTTCCATATGTCCCACCCGCTGGCACCGCCAACATCTAATGGGGACGGAAACCCCCTTGACGGGTTGTCGTTTAGGGTACAGAACCTTCCGGACCTCAGGAATGGCGGCCGCGGCCTCAGACAGGACGGTAGGGGACTCCTGCACCGTTGTCAGCGGTGGGTCCTTGGCCCTAGGCTTGGAGGGGCCGGACCGACGGGCGGTACGCAAAGTCTCAGTGTCCCGTATCAAGTCCTGCATAGCCACATGCCGCTCTACCAGGGACACTAATTGGTCCAGGGTACTCGGGTCACCCTGTCCGACCCACCGTTGAACGGTGACGGGTAAAGTGCGCACAAAACGATCCACTACTACCCTTTCCACCATTTGCACCGGGCTCAGAGTGTCAGGCTGCAACCACTTTTTTACAAGATGCAACAAGTCATAGGCCTGGGAGTGTACGGGTTTGGCTTCCTCATAGAACCACTGATTTACCCGCTGAGCCCGTACATAGGTATTCACCCCCAACCGAGCCAGTATTTCGGCTTTCAGGGTCACATAGTCAATGGCGTCCTCGGTACAGAGGTCCAGGTACGCTTTTTGGGGTTCCCCCGTCAGATAGGGCGACAATACCTCAGCCCACTGCGGGGTCGGCAGCTTTTCCCGCTCGGCCACCCGCTCAAACACCGCCAGGAACGCTTCCACATCATCACCCGGGGTCATCTTTTGCAACGCTTGTCTCACCGCTTTCCGGACGCTGCCGTCGTCACCCGGTCCCGGGGTTGTTGCTGCCGGTCCGGCACGGATCGACTTGGCCAGGAGAACCATCTGTGCTTGGTGCCTTTTTTCCTGCAATTGCAAGGCTTGCTGCTGATGTGCATTGGCTTGATCCATCTGTTCTTAGAGTTTTTTTTCCTGCACTTGCAAGGATTGGAGCAGGTGTGCATTGGTCTGTTGCTGCTGTGCATTAGCCTGTTGCTGCTGTGCATTAGCCTGAGCCAAATGCTTTAGTATGTCCTCCATGGCGTCGCCGGGTTTGGGCTGTAGTATAGCCGCTCGAATCCAGGACATGCGCAGCTGGGTCACCAGGGATGGATGCTACACCTCACCGGCTGTCATGCCCGCCGATTCTCCACCATATGTGAGGTAGCACGGTCGGCTGCGCAGCAGAAGACACGGGATCCAGGCATTAAGGTTCACAGCACACGGTTTTAATGTCCAAACAAAAGTCCATAACAAAATACATGTGCCTCTCCAGCAGAAAACTCAGGGAGTTCTGTTCACTCCCTCACCCCCGGCACACCTGCCCTTGTTCCTGATTCTATTTAACCCTTCCTTCAGCCTGTAAGGAAACAGCATTAACCCTATAGTGGATTTACTTTCTGTCATGGAGTGAGCACAACCGGGGCGAGACATACCGGCCGTCATAGATAACCCCGGTCACAGTCTCACACTATGTACAGATTGGGTATTCTGCCTCAGGACACTCATACTGCCTGGTCATGACAGATCATTTTACAAAATATGCAGTGGCCGTACCCACCATTGACCAGACAGCAGAGTCAGCAGCTGAGGCAGTCTGTAAACACTTTATACAGGTGTTTGGGTGTCCAAAGAGGATTCATTCAGATCAGGGGGCATGCTTCCAGGGCACCCTGATGACTGAGCTGTACCAGCTTTATGGCATAGAGCGTTCCCGCACGACCCCATATCACCCCCAAGGGAACGGGGCATGCGAGCGATTCAATCGCACCTTGCTCCAGATGCTGCGGACTCTGGAGGACAGTCAAAAGGCTCAGTGGCCAGAATACTTACCTGAACTGATGTGGGCCTATAACAACAGGGTACACAGTACCACCGGTTACTCACCACATATGCTCATGTTCGGGAGAGCCGGACGGGAAATCGAGGATCTCCACATGCCTGATCCAATGCAGCCACCTCCGAGAAATACCACTGCATGGGCGCAAGAGCACCAGCGTCGGCTGAGAGCAGTGCACAAAGTTGTGGGGGAGCGCCTCAAACAAGTGGTACACCCAAATCCGAGACCCGTGCAAAAAGACGAGTATGCTCAGGGTGATGGTCAAGGCCAAAAAGCCAACTGGGAAGTTGGATGGGCGGTGGGAGGCGATCCCATATGTGGTAAAAAGAAGGATAGATCCTGCTATCCCAGTCTATGAGGTGGAGCCAGTGGGGAATGAGGGACCCTCGTGGAACCTTCATCGTAACATGTTGAGACGCTGCACCTTTGAAGAGCCCAAGGAAACAGAGGAGGTGCCTATCCCTACTTTGAGTACAGTGGAAAACCCTTTAGTTGAGGAATGGTGGGTTGTCCCTGTCCCGGGAACATCTGAGGTTCCATCTGTGATAAGCTTTCCACCCAGGGAGGGAGTTGCGCAACCGGCATCCCCTCCCACAATAAATGTACTTGAAGTCCCCGATCCTACGACCCTGCGTAAGACAACCAGGTCCAATGCTGGTGTACCTCCACAGCGCTATGCGCAAGAAGAATTTGTATGGGAAGGGTTGCCGAGGACGTCAACCTCTAGTGGGGTGGCATGTGAGATGGTGAAACAGCTCCCATTGTTCATGGCCAGAAATATGTACCTGGTTAAAGATGTGCATGGCAAGCCCCTGTATCACCTCACAAGCATAGTGTAGACGTATATATTTGTGTCTCATAAATGTGAACAGTATTTATTGTATGTAACTTTATCACCTGCTTGCTGTCAGTAATGATGTGATAATACTTTATAAGGGACAAAAATGTCATTATTCAACCATAAGAGGACGCTGTTTCTCAGCACAGATGAAAGACTGCAATAGGTAGCTCAGATGGGGGCGGAGCTACAGGCTGATAAAAAGAAGTACATCACAGGAAGTGGAGGAGCAGCCATCTTGGAAGCGGTTGGCAGTTGGCAGTGAATGAATACAGAGACAGAGGACGTGCAGAAGAGGGAAGAGATAATATTTGCGACTAGAAATCTATCATCTTGATCAGAGCTGTGACACTGTATCCGTATCCTTACCAGATGGGAGAAGATTGCTGAAAGAACGCTTTTGCGAAGTTGATAGGACGTTGCCAAGGAGACAAGCCACAGTGACCCGCAGTACTGCTCAGCTGTTGGAGAGGCCTCTCATCTGGCTTTGTACCTCAGACATATTGTCCAGAGCAGACCCGGGTCGGTAAGATAAGTAAGGCCCACTGCGCCATCGCAGTGGGTAACCGTGCACTCACCTCACGTCAGTTTGGCGCCAGAATATTTGAGACTGAGGCAGGGCCTGTAGTTAGTTTAGTTAGGTTTAGTAACCCTGTCAGGCCACAGTTACTGCCACAATCACCATTTGGTACCATTGTTTCCAAGACTACATTATTTAGTTCTTTGCCATTGAGGTTTCTCTGTGGACCACAACTACCTCACACCCGGATGTTACTAAGACCCATCATAGACTTTAGGGCATAATCGAGCTCATCCAGGAGGGAACTTGTGTTGGACAAAATATCTGTTATTTATGTTTTTATGCTCTTTGCTAAGCAGTCATTGTATATAGTAAATTGTTTGGTTATTCAAGGTGAATCGTGGGACAAATCCTCCATTAAAGGGCACTATATTTATATTGGGGCAGGGGAATAGTCAATTGGGGGTTAGAGTAAATTTATTTTAAGTTTGTAAACTGTTGTGCTATACTGCGGGCGGCTTGTATTTCACACCCATCCAATTTTTTTCATGTTTAAGGGTATTAATAGGTAGTTGGCGGTTGGAAGATCCAGTCATGCCTGTAGGTAACATATAGTGTATATATTGTAGCAGTCTCGTGTTGTAAGGCGCCACCCTGTATAGCACAAGGGTCTCAGCCTCTTTGCTAAGTGTTTGTGGATTTTCCCTGAATGTCTTCCCCTGTTTTGATTGCATTCATATTCAAATTGTAGTAAAGCACTTTTGTTAGTTAATCTAGTTTTGGGGCCGTTTATTTCTCATTCGTGACTTCGCTGTATCCTAAAGAGCCCACCCCGGTGCACGGCTTACAGCATGATGGAACTTCCACCAAATTTTACTGTGGGTAACAAGTGCTTTTCTTGGAATGCCGTGTTTTTTTGCCTCCATGCTTAACGCCTTTATGTATGACCAAACAACTCAATCTTTGTTTCATCAGTCCACATGACCTTCTTCCAAAATGTAACTGGCTTGCCCAAATGTGCTTTTGCATACCTCAGGCGACGCTGTTTGTGGCGTGCTTGCAGAAACGACTTCTTTCACATCACTCTCCCATACAGCTTCTCCTTGTGCAAAAAGTGCGCTGTATTGTTGACCGATGCACATTGACACCATCTGCAGCAAGATGATGCTGCAGGTCTTTGGAGGTGGTCTGTGGATTGTCCTTGACTGTTCTCACCATTCTTCTTCTCTGCCTTTCTGATATTTTTCTTGGCCTGCCACTTCTGGGCGTAACAAGAACTGTACCTGTGTTCTTCCATTTCCTTACTATGTTCCTCACAGAGGAAACTGACAGTTTAAATCTCTGAGACAACTTTTTGTATCCTTCCCCTGAACAACTATGTTGAATAATCTTTGTTTTCAGATCATTTGAGAGTTGTTTTGAGGAGCCGATGATGCCACACTTCATAGGAGACTCAAATAGGAGAACAACTTGCAAGTGACCACCTTAAATACCTTTTCTCATGATTGGATACACCTGCCTATGAAGTTCAAAGCTCAATGAGGTTACAAAACCAATTTAGTGCTTCAGTAAGTCAGTAAAAAGTAGTTAGGAGTGTTCAAATTAAGTAATTGATAAGGGTGCCCATACTTTTGCACCGGTCAAATTTTGTTTAAATGCAGATTGCACATTTTCTGTTAGTACAATAAACCTCATTTCAATTCAGAAATATTACTCAGTCCATCAGTTATTAGATATATGAGACTGAAATAGCTGTTGCAAAAACCCAAATTGTTATAAAGAAAAAAGGTTAACATTAATAGGGGTGCTCAAACTTTTTCATATGACTGTATATAGATCGCAAACCCGCACAGATCAGATCGCACACACACACACACACACACACACACTCATTACATCCAGTAATACCTATTGCTTCTGGCCAGCAGGGTAACCTGGGATGCAGTGCAGTGGAGCGCAAGGACCTGCGGTAGAACACATCGATGCGTTTCACCGCAGGTTAGTATTATTCACCAAAATATTGGTAGCAATACTGCAAAAACGCAGCACAAATATTCTGCTGCATTTTTTGCAGCGTTTTTGTACCTTCTTATTTTTTTCTATAAAACGCTGAAAGAATTTACATGCAATTTTTTTTTAAAAAGGTCACAGTGTTCAAATTGTCATGAAACAAAATTTGTGTGGGCATGAGATTTCTTAAATCAAGTGTATGTTATCTATTTTGATGGAAATAGGTGACCTACAGGGGAACAAAGGTCCGGCTCATTTGTAGCATCAAGCTTAGCTACGTACCGCATATAGGCTGCAATTTGGAAAATCTGCTATGTGATGTTACAGTCTCAATAAATTAACCTAAGAATGGACACATTTTTTTCTCGGTATGTCATCTATTTTGATGGAATTAGGTGATATCCAGAGAAACAAAACATCGGCTCATTTTGGTGCTTGGAGGATACATCTGCCAATGTTTTATATTTTTTATCAGATACCTTGCGTCGTTCAAAGCCGATCACACTTCTATGCAAAAAAGGATTGGAAATCTGATAATTTTGAGGAATGATGAGGCTATTGGCAGCACAACTCCAGTTTATACAGGACAATATGCTGTCAACAACAATTTTAAGCATGCTTTAACAATAATCACATACAAAAAACAAGCATTTTGCTTGTCTGTTAGGAGTTTGCCGGCCTGTTTAGATGGGATGGTACTTCTCTCCATGTAGATGAGCCATAAAAAGTAAACTCAGTTTTAATTTTTATTTCAGCCAGTAATCGTACACATGAAAATAGGATACTTTGTAATATATTTCTTACAGAAATCTTTTTCTTCTCACGGACTGATTAGTCATTATCAAAATTCTCAATTCTTGAATAAAATCTGTCTTCAGTGAATAGAGTTATTCCATACCTTAGTTGGTGCTCATAAAGATCTATGAAGAACTGTAAGGCTCAGTGCGCACACTGCATTTTTGCTCCGGATTTGCCGCAAAAGGTGCGTTTTTTGTTCCTAACCTTTCTGCAGTCCTTCCCTAGCAAAATCTATGGGAAATGCAAAATGCTGTGCGCACACTCCGTTTTTTTCCCCCTACAGGTTTTGCTGCAGAATTTCTGCAGATTTTCTGCAGCACAAAGAAGTAGCATGTCACTTCTTTTCCGCAGGTACCTGCGTTTTTGCCATAGATAATGGTTAAAAACCGCAGGGACCAACCCACGGAAAAACTGCACCAAATCCGCACCAAAAACGCAACAAACCGTGGCAAAACCGCATTGGATTTGGGTGCGTTTTTGGTGCATTTAGGCCGCGGGTGCGGAATTCTGCCAGAGGGTGCGGAATTTTCTCAAGAAACATACATTTCCCAGTGTGCACAGAGCCTAACTGTGAATTCAAGAGAAACAGAATGTGTGCGTCTTCCTCCAGCATCTCCACCCCCTCTCCTGTCCATAGACTATTAAATGCTTCAACTCTCATCTCTTATCCCAGTAATGGGAAAATCTGTAATCACTGAATACAGATTTTTACTCATGAATTGAGACTGAAACATTAGTTCAGCAGGTGAAAAAAGTACGGTACATTTCTTTGATAATATATATTACAAAGTTTCTTATTTCCATGTGTACTATTGATTTATAATATAAAATATAATATAATAGTTACACTTTAAGTCCCCTAATAATGGTGACAGTAGTTATTTGCTGACGTTTTTTGTTTTCTTCATACATGAATAAGTTGCTTTGCCCTTCTAGGTGCTAGAGTGTACATTAGGCAGTGTATGATATCCTTACTATCTCAAAATATGTCTTAGGCCATTTGCACACGTTGAGTATTTGGTGAAGTTTTTTGTACCTCAGTATTTGTAAGGCCACGTGCACACAATGAGTATTTGGTGCATTATTACCTCAGTATTTGTAAGGTCACATGCAAACATTCAGTATATGGTGAGTTGTTTACCTCAGTATTTGAAAGGCCACGTGCACACATTGAGTATTTGGTGTTATTTTTTACCTCAATATTTGTAAGGCAATGTGCATGTGGCGCCCTGGACAAGCCAGGGGCCACAGGTAACAACACACACACACACCCCACCCCCAGCAGTTCACAGCAGATATCCCCAGTGAGACCTGATTCCTTCCCTCGGGTTCAGACAGACACACTAGGTGGGCGGAGTCTAGCAGATAGGCACGCCCACCGAAGAGTCTGGCTGGCCTGAGGCAGGAAACTAGACCAGACAAGTCCAGGCAGAGGAAGAGAGAGGAGGTCTGCAGAGAGGCAGACGCAGACTGGGGCCTAGGTTGGAGCCTAGGGCCCTCGTGTAGCAGTCAGGCAGACGGTAGTGGCCGTCTGCGAGAGCCGGGAAGACAGTCTGGTGGAACCGAACCCAGTACTGAACCGGGGAGCCAGCTGGAAACCGGAGCGCAGGAAAGGAAGGAGGTGCAGGAAAGGACTTACATTACCAACCTGGGGTCAGGGGAAAAACACCGCAGCTGTCTGTGGGACCCGTCCATCCAGCCGTTTGTTTCATCAGAGACTCCGTGTGTGTTACTGGCTGAGTGAGTACCACCGTGCCGTGCGGCACAGCGCTGCCCCGCGACCCTGCACCTCACCAGGCCCCGTAACCCGCCTGCCATCCATCCCTACCCCATCACCGGGCCCCATGACAACCAACCCCCCTACCCACGGAGGGGAGAATTAACATCCAGGCTGCTCCCTGTCATCGCTCCCGGGATCCCCGTCCAGAGCAGCGGTGGTGTCACCAATCTCACCACGACCGTGGGTGGCGTCACGGACAATATCAAATCCCCACAATCAATTCCCCCCCTTTTTCACTCACGGGCGAGGAACGCCGTGCGAGTCCCCGGGATCCGGCCTACCACTCGAGCCACCACCGAGCAGCAGCCGGACCCGAGCAGTGGGAGAGCGCAGCGTCCCCTCCTCTGCCCGCGACAACTTGGCGTCACGAACAGGATCTTACCACTCTACCGTCTGGTAGAGGTGCGCCTTGTTACCGCCGGAGGTGTCCGGCCGAAAATTTGCAGAAGCCGCCATTTTGGGCGCGAAAAGTTCCCGCTCGAGCGTCTCCTCGAGCAGTGGAGGCGCGAAGGCCTAAACCCCGCCCCTGTAGAGGAGGTGCCAGAGAGACACTAAGGGGGGGCGGATGGCGTCCGGCCGCATGTGAACTGCGGCTGTGGAAGCAGAGACGCCAGGACTCTGCAAGTATTTGGTTCCTGGAACACCGCTGCGCGAGATGTCCCGTCCGTCTGGCACCGCTGATGACGACGGCCCCGGCAGTCCACCCGGCCGCGACGGAAATGACGACGGCTCCGGCAGTCCGCCCGGCCGCAACGGCAGCGAAGCACCCATGCCGTTAAGGAATCTGGGCCCGTTCCTGGACTGGGGTCAAGGGGTGCTGCCCACTTCTTAGGGGCAGCATCAGGGCCAGGTTATTTGGGTGGGTGACTGAAGGACCCGTTCCATTGCCGTTATTAAAAGTGTTTTATTGCTGTTGCAACGGTTGAAGTGTTATGCCTCCCGTAAGGGAAGTTTTATGAAAAAAAATGCATGTGTGAAAATGTTTAAAAACGTTTTATTCTTTTTCAGTTCGTGAAAAATAAAACCGGTGATGGACGGGCAGCCCGCGGACGGTCTGCATTTTACTAAGGGGGAATATGGCGCCCTGGACAAGCCAGGGGCCACAGGTAACAACACACACACACACACCCCCAGCAGTTCACAGCAGACATCCCCAGTGAGACCTGATTCCTTCCCTCGGGTTCAGACAGACACACTAGGTGGGCGGAGTCTAGCAGATAGGCACGCCAACCGAAGAGTTTGGCTGGCCTGAGGCAGGAAACTAGACCAGACAAGTCCAGGCAGAGGAAGAGAGAGGAGGTCTGCAGAGAGGCAGACGCAGACTGGGGCCTAGGTTGGAGCCTAGGGCCCTCGTGTAGAAGTCAGGCAGACGGTAGTGGCCGTCTGCGAGAGTCGGGAAGACAGTCTGGTGGAACCGTAGGTAGCCGGGGTTGGGCGGTGGCCCACCGGTACTGAACCGGGGAGCCAGCTGGAAACCGGAGCGCAGGAGGAGCGTACGGAAGGTGCAGGAAAGGGCTTACATTACTAACCTGGGGTCAGGGGAAAAACACCGCAGCCGTCTGTGGGACCCGTCCATCCAGCCGTTTGTTTCATCAGAGACTCCGTGTGTGTTACTGGCTGAGTGAGTACCACCGTGCCGTGCGGCACAGCGCTGCCCCCGCGACCCTGCACCTCGCCAGGCCCCGTAACCCTCCTGCCATCCATCCCTACCCCATCACCGGGCCCCGGGACAACCAACCCCCCTACCCACGGAGGGGAGAATTAACATCCAGGCTGCTCCCTGTCAACGCTCCCGGGATCCCCGTCCAGAGCAGCGGTGGTGTCACCAATCTCACCACGACCGTGGGTGGCGTCACGGACAATATCAAATCCCCACAATCAATTCCCCCCCCTTTTTCACTCACGGGCGAGGAACGCCGCGCGAATCCCCGGGATCCGGCCCACCGCTCGAGCCACCACCGAGCAGCAGTAGCAGCCGGACCCGAGCAGTGGGAGAGCGCAGCGTCCCCTCCTCTGCCCGCGACATGCACACTGTGACAACATGGAGTCTGTCAGTGCCTAGCATGGGTTAAGTTCTTAAAATTCAGCAAGACATGCAGATAGTTTGTTTATAGACTGGAGATAAGCCCCTCATTGTTTCTACAAGACTCTTAAGGCCACGTCTCACTAAGCAACATTGCTAGCAACATCGCTGCTGAGGCCCGACTTTTGTGACGTAGCAGCGATGTTGCTAGCGATGTTGCTGTGTATGACATCCAGCAACAACCTGGCCCCTGCTGTGAGGTCGCTGGTTGTTGCTTAATGTCCTGGACCATTTTCTAGTTGTTGCTCTCTCGCTGTGAAGCGCACATCGCTGTGTGTGACAGCGAGAGAGCAACAAGTGAATGTGCAGTGAGCAGGGAGCCAGCTTCTGCGGACGCTGGTAACCAATGTAAATATCGGGTAACCAAGGAGCCCTTTCCTTGGTTACCCGATATTTACCTTCGTTACCAGCGTCCGCCGCTCTCGCGCTGTCAGTGCCGGCTCCCTGCTCCCTGCACACATAGCCAGACTACACATCGGGTAATTAACCCGATGTGTACTCTGGCTAGGAGTGCAGAGAGCCAGCGCTAAGCGGTGTGCGCAGGTAACCAAGGTAAATATCGGGTTGGTTACCAGATATTTACCATAGTTACCAAGCGCAGCATCGCTTCCACGCGTCGCTGCTGGCTGGGGGCTGGTCACTGGTTGCTGGTGAGATCTGCCTGTGTGACAGCTCACCAGCAACCCGTGTAGCGACGCTCCAGCGATCCCTGCCAGGTCAGGTTGCTGGTGGGATTGCTGGAGCGTCGCTTAAGGTCCAGTCACACTAAGCAACTTACCAGCGATCCCAACAACGATAGGGATCGCTGGTAAGTTGCTAGGAGGTTGCTGGTGAGATGTCACACTGCGACGCTCCAGCGATCCCACCAGCAACCTGACCTGGCAGGGATCGCTGGAGCGTGGCTACACGAGTTGCTGGTGAGCTCACCAGCAACCAGAGACCAGCCCCCAGCGCCGCGTGGAAGATGCTGCGCTTGGTAACTAAGGTAAATATCGGGTAACCAACCCGATATTTACCTTGGTTACCAGTGCACGCAGCTACACGTGCAGAGAGCAGGGGCAGCGCACACTGAGCGCTGGCTCCCTGCTCTCCTAGTTACAGCACACATCGGGTTAATTACCCGATGTGTGCTGCAGCTACATGTGCACAGAGCAGGGAGCAGCGCACACTGCTTAGCGCTGGCTCCTTGCTCTCCTAGCTACAGCACACATCGGGTTAATTAACCCAATGTGTCCTGCAGCTACATGTGCACAGAGCAGGAGCCGGCACTGACAGTGAGAGCGGCGGAGGCTGGTAACAAAGGTAAATATCGGGTAACCAAGGACAGGGCTTCTTGGTTACTCGATGTTTACATTGGTTACCAGCCTCCGCAGAAGCCGGCTCCTGCTGCCTGCACATTTAGTTGTTGCTGTCTCGCTGTCACACACAGCGATCTGTGCTTCATAGCGGGACAGCAACAACTAAAAAATGGCCCAGGACATTAAGCAACAACCAACGACCTCACAGCAGGGGCCAGGTTGTTGCTGGATGTCACACACAGCAACATCGCTAGCAACGTCACAAACGTTGTTCGTTAGCAGCGATGTTGCTAGCGATGTTGCTTAGTGTGACGGTACCTTTAGGAGTCTAGTGTTACAGTTCTTGTTTACTCATGTAATTTCCTTGGCCAGTAAAGGTCAGACACCCAGAAAAATTAATTATGCGAACCTTCCATTGTATTACTATGTGAATTGCTAGATGTGATGTAACTTAATTGTTTCTCCCTCGTCTCTGGATATTTTGTATACAGCTTGAAATCTAGCCAATAAGAGCCCAGTCTTATCCACTTCTGGTTTGGCTTACTGATGTAAAAAACTCACCAAATACATAACGTTTGCACATGGCCTTAGGGTTCCACGTCCATTTGTCACTGAGGAAGGTCATATTCACCAATACATGGTTAAAATACAATTTACTGAGCAGACAGGTCAAAAAGGTATGAGATGGAGGTTCAACAGGTGCAAAATAATGGTTATAATCCATGAGTGGTGTGAATGCTACATATCATAAATGCTAAGCATTTAGCCACAGACAAATATATTTTATCTGTGACAAGCATGCTACCAAAAAATGTGATGCAAAAATGAATAACAATTGCTATAAATCACCGTTTCAAAACCCAGCCCAAAGGCAGATCGAGCGACTGGTTTGCCAAAATGTGTTTAACAGTAGATGCACAATACACTTTGTGTGTGCGTGTGTGTGTGTGTGTGTGTGTGTGTGTGTAATATATATATATATATATATATATATATATATATATATATATATATATATATACTGTATGTATAATACACAGACACAGACACACACACACACACACTTTTGATTGATTCATGCAGGCAAATATATATTCAGTATAGTGCGGATGTTTCCCATTGACCACCAGGGGGCACTACACCTATAGCCAACCTTAGCTCTTATATAACCTGCTTTATGAAACATCACATAATTACATGTTACCACTATAGCAAAAGCAACATTTTTGGGGGACTTCCTCATAAAACAAACCTAAAGGATTTTCCCGTGCTACTCAGCCAGTGGGCATAACACCGATTAATCTGCAGTGTCATTCTTATTTTTTAATTGAAAAAGAGTCAAAAGATGCAATTACATAAAGTCTAAATGTCTGTTTTCCCACAAAAGACATTTATCACCTATCTACAGAATGTCTAATTGCTGAGCAGTCCAATAATCATGGGAAATGTGCCCAGATTCTCTGATCATTTTCATTGGGGTCGGCATTGAATAGTGTCTTAGATGTGCATGACTACTGCCACACCATTCATGTCTATGAGATGGAGACAGCTGAGCACTGTGCCGCTTTATCTGTCTCAGAGACAGGACCTATTTTTGTGACAAGGGTGGTGTGACGACATGGACTCTGTCAGTGCCTAGCATGGGTTAAGTTTCTTAAAATTCAGCCAGACACGATAATATCTTGTTTATAAACAGGGGATAAGCCTCTCATTGTTCCTACAAGACTCTTAAGCCCCCGTCACACACAGCGAGATCGCTAGCAAGATCACTGAAACGTCACAGGTTTTGTGACGTATCAGCGACCTCGCCAGCGATATCGCTGTGTGTGACAAGGAGAAGCAAGCGGTCACTGATCGTTACAAAACGATCAGGACCATTTTTTGCTCGTTGGTCTCCTCCTGTGCAGCACGCATCAGCGTGTTTGACGGCAGGAGACCAACGATCTGAATGTGCAGGGAGCCGGCGTCTAGCAGCCTGTAAGCGGCGGTACGTTGGTAACCATGGTACACATCGGGTAACTATGCAAGCGCTTTGCTTTGTTACTCAATGTGTACCATGGTTACCAACGTACGCCGGTTACAGGCTGCCAGACGTCAGCTCCTTGCACACATAGCGCACACAAAGTGCTTTGCATAGTTACCCGATGTGTACTCTGGCTACCAAGCACAGTGTTGTTACACGGGTCGCTGGTGGCTGGTCTCTGATCACTGTGGATATCTGCCTGATTGACAGCGCACCAGCGACCATGTAGTGACGCTCCAGCGATCCCTGCCAGGTCGGATCGCTGGTGGGATCGCTAGAACGTCGCTACGTGTGACGGGACCCTTAAGCTGGTGTCACACTAAACGACAGCGACAACGACGTCGCTGTTACGTCACCATTTTCGGTGACGTAACAGCGACCTTGTAAGTCGCTGTTATGATCGCTGCTTAGCTGTCAAACACAGCAGAAGCAGCGATCATAAGGTCGCTGTGCTACATGTTCAGAGAGCAGGGAGCCGCGCTTAGCGCTGGCTCCTTGCTCTCCTGCAGCACACATCGGGTTAATTAACCCGATGTGTGCTGCAGCTACATGTCACAGTTCAGAGAGCAGGGAGCCGCGCTTAGCGCTGGCTCCTTGCTCTCCTGCAGCACACATCGGGTTAATTAACCCGATGTGTGCTGCAGCTACATGTCACAGTTCAGAGAGCAGGGAGCCGCGCTTAGCGCTGGCTCCTTGCTCTCCTGCAGCACACATCGGGTTAATTAACCCGATGTGTGCTGCAGCTACATGTCACAGTTCAGAGAGCAGGGAGCCGCGCTTAGCGCTGGCTCCTTGCTCTCCTGCAGCACACATCGGGTTAATTAACCCGATGTGTGCTGCAGCTACATGTCACAGTGCAGAGAGCAGGGAGCCGCGCGCACTGCTTAGCGCTGGCTCCTTGCTCTCCTTGCTACAGTATGCATCGGGTTAATTACCCGATGCATACTGCAGCCACATGTCACAGTGCAGGAGCCGGCGCTGGCAGCAAGAGCAGAGGCTGGTAACCAGCGTAAACATCGGGTAACCAGGGAAAGGTCTTCCCTTGGTTACCCGATGTTTACGCTGGTTACAGCTTACCGCAGCTGCCAGTGCCGGCTCCTGATCGCTTCATTTCGTCGCTCTCTTGCTGTCACACACAGCGATGTGTGTGTCACAGCGGGAGAGTGACGACCAAAAAATGAAGCTGGACATTCAGCAACGACCGGCGACCTCACAGCAGGGGCCAGGTCGTTGCTGGATGTCACACACAGCGACAGCGACGGGACGTCGCTGCAACGTCACAGAAAATGGTGACGTAGCAGCGACGTCGTTGTCGTCGTCGTTATGTGTGACACCAGCTTTAGGAGTCTAGTGTTAAAGTTCTTGTTGACTCATGTAATTGCTTTGGCCAGTAAAGGTCAGATACCCAGACAAATCAATTATGCAAACTTCCCATTGTATTACTATGTGTATTGCTAGATGGGATGTAACTTAGCTGTCTCTCCCTCATCTCTGCCAGAGACCATTACTACTAGGGATATTTTGTATACGGCTTGAAATCTAGCCAATAAGAGCCCAGTCTTATCCACCAATCGTGAAGACCCCAATGGTCTGAATGGAGAGCTCAAGGATATAAGAAGGAGGACTGTCCATTGCCCGTATGTCTCTTGCTACCTGCTACCAATATAGGACCTGCAGATCCGATTGGCAAGCCATAACCGAACCTGGATTATAATACTATATGGACTTCAGCATCGAATGCAAGGATTCGGCTGAGATAACAAAGACTACCTAAAGACGGAACCCAGCTTGGGACAATTCAGTCCCCTGACTACAGGCTTTGCGGTCCTCAGCCAGCTTCCTAAATCTAAAAGGTCCATGGAGCCTGTTAGGAGTCTCGACACAGAAAATAGCCAGATATCCCTCTGGGAAGGACCTAGCCAAGGAGTGGCTCTTTTTAGGAGACCACCATAACCACCATATTAAGTGGCTCATTTAGTCAATATCCAGCTCTTGACGAGTTTAAAGATATGACAAGGGAATTACCAAGGCCAGGTATCTATCCACAGACAGCTGTTTTGGGGTATTACCCCTCATCAGTGTGGAGTAAGATACTGGCCAGGTGGGAGCAATGCCTAGTAGACCAACAAGACAAAACAATCACTTATCTCAGGGAGACCAGCCATAAAACACTGACGTCAGCCAGCGAGGGTGCTCAACACAGTGAAATCCTAGGTGCATTGCCCCCTGGGAAGTATGCAAATCAAAAAGGCCCTTGGAACCTCTGTTAGGAGTCTCGACACAGAGAATAGCCAGATATCCCTCCGGGAAGGACCTAGCCGAGAAGTGGCTCTTTTTAGGAGACCACCATAACCACCATATTAAGTGGCCCTTTTAGTCAATATCCAGTTCTTGACGAGTTTAAAGATATGACAAGGGAAATACCAAGGCCAGGTATCCATCCACAGACAGCTGTTTCGGGGTATTACCTCTCATCAGTGTAGAGTAGGATTCTGGCCAGGTGGGAGCAATGCCTAGTAGACCACCAAGACAAAACAATCACTGATCTCGGGGAGACCAGCCATAAAACACTGGCGTCAGCCAGCGAGGGCGCTCAACACAGTGAAATCCTAGTTGCATTGCCCCCTGGGAAGTATGCAAATCAAAAAGGCCCTTGGAACCTCTGTTAGGAGTCTCGACACAGAGAATAGCCAGATATCCCTCCGGGAAGGACCTAGCCGAGAAGTGGCTCTTTTTAGGAGACCACCATAACCACCATATTAAGTGGCCCTTTTAGTCAATATCCAGTTCTTGACGAGTTTAAAGATATGACAAGGGAAATACCAAGGCCAGGTATCCATCCACAGACAGCTGTTTCGGGGTATTACCTCTCATCAGTGTAGAGTAGGATTCTGGCCAGGTGGGAGCAATGCCTAGTAGACCACCAAGACAAAACAATCACTGATCTCGGGGAGACCAGCCATAAAACACTGGCGTCAGCCAGCGAGGGCGCTCAACACAGTGAAATCCTAGTTGCATTGCCCCCTGGGAAGTATGCAAATCAAAAAGGCCCTTGGAACCTCTGTTAGGAGTCTCGACACAGAGAATAGCCAGATATCCCTCCGGGAAGGACCTAGCCGAGAAGTGGCTCTTTTTAGGAGACCACCATAACCACCATATTAAGTGGCCCTTTTAGTCAATATCCAGTTCTTGACGAGTTTAAAGATATGACAAGGGAAATACCAAGGCCAGGTATCCATCCACAGACAGCTGTTTCGGGGTATTACCTCTCATCAGTGTAGAGTAGGATTCTGGCCAGGTGGGAGCAATGCCTAGTAGACCACCAAGACAAAACAATCACTGATCTCGGGGAGACCAGCCATAAAACACTGGCGTCAGCCAGCGAGGGCGCTCAACACAGTGAAATCCTAGTTGCATTGCCCCCTGGGAAGTATGCAAATCAGAAAGGTCCATGGAGCCTCTGTTAGGAATCTCGACACAGAAAATAGCCAGATATCCCTCCGGGAAGGACCTAGCCAAGGAGTGACTCTTTTTAGGAGACCACCATAACCACCATATTAAGTGGCCCTTTTAGTCCACGGAGCCTCTGTTAGGAGTCTCGACACAGAAAATACCCGGAAGGATATCTGGCTAAGATTGACATCCGAGTGCACTCCGCTATACGCAAAGGCAGGCAATGGAGAAGATGGAGAGATTACTCTCTCCATCTTCTCCACACCTGTGCTTCGATTCTCGCATGCGAAAGAATCGGATTACAGTAAATGACACTCAGCTCATACTCGAGTAGTAGAGTTTGAGCCGAGTGTCATTAGAATATCGCATCCGATGCTATATGCTCGTCTGACCCAGGACACAAAGTACGAATGGCAAATGCCATTTCTTTATAATTATTTCAAATATTTTTTTAATTGTACTTGTGTATGATCAGACGTTAACCTGAAGACAAAACAAGGTGTCTAATGCTATTCTAAGGCTACTCCCCTAGAATACTAACACCTTTAATTATATTTTGTGCTTTACAAGTGAGGGCAGGTTAAGCATCAGAAATATAAGTTATGAGAATATTCATAGATTAAGAAGTGAGATTATGGAGCTTTAGAGAGCAAACATAGACTCATAGGTCATATGTATGATCAGCATCAGATTAGTATAAGAGAGTCTTTTCTCACTGGATAGATTCAAAACTGGGGTCTGGCTAAAAGGGCAGTGTTATGTGGGTTGCTTTCTACATAGATCATAAAGTTTGTTTAATAACCAAATGATTTCATTCTGCAGTCTGAAATGTAGAATATCATGATATGACTGCTACTAATCCGGCTCAGAGAGGAACACCTGACTTGTGCCCGACAATCTAGCTAGGTAAGCACTGCCCAACAACCACTTTGGCAGGAATTCTCTAACAGTTTATCATTTCTTATGTCACAGAATATTACTATTTGTGTCCCCTTTTAAACTGCTCTGGTATCATTCACAATTATACACCAATGTTTTCATGAATTTTATCATGGATTGCACATAAAGGTGGTGCTCCCAATATCTGCCACGGTGATTTTGGTATAGCGGGGAACTGGGGCTCCTAAACTGTCCCTCAAGTCAGGGAACTCTACAGTATGTTATCCCTATTCTCAGGGATACTCATAATGGTGGAGAGGCCTGAGTCTCCTTCCTGGCCTTGCTCCTGATCAGTCTTGATCTAATTCCCCCTTCCCCAGGGATGAACAGGTCAGGAGTGTGTTGTAACTACAGAAAAAGACAGACAAGAGAAAGAGCAAAACTAGCAAACAGCACACACACAGAGGATAAGACAATAAAAGATTCAATAAGAGAGGAAAACAAGAGCAGGAAGGAAGTACAAAACAACCGGGGTACACTCCACAACCACACAAAGCAAAAAGCACAACTAAACATAACTTTCACTATATAGAGTCTGGGACACCACACCTCACAGATGAAAACGGAATAAACTATAGCTGGCATGGGTAGACGCATTCCAACAGTATAAATAGAAGGGCAGCAGATGTGATAGGTCTCCCCACAACATGTGATTAAAGGAGCAAGCAGACTAGCCTGCTTATGAATCGGCACACAGCAGGTTAACACCCATGTCTGCCTGTATTGATCCCAGACACCAGAGAAACCAATTGGGTGGAGTGTCAGAATCTGCAATCTAAACAGGGTCCACTGACTCCATGACAGTCAGCGAAGTTTGTGCAAAACTCCGTATGACAATATCACAAAGTGTTGACATCAGTAGTGGATAGATATAGACAGGGCTTCCCTTGAGTTATCTATTACTTCTCAATAGTGAAAACCTAACAGAAACCTATACATAAATATCCCCCCTGCTCAAGTGGACCAATCAATCTTTGCTGATATCAAACCTAATATTTTAAAGGACATGAAGCCAGTTCAGGGAATTCATTTCCTTAAATGTATTTTTGGTATAAAAATCACTTGGATTTAAAAAAAAAAAAAAAAAAATATGTTGCATTGAATGTGCTTCCAGAGCTCATTTTAAGTGAAAAGGTTTTCAGTGTGAAACATGAAATGACTAGCAGCCCAAGATAGAACTAGGTGGGTGCCGGCAGGTAAGCTTGACTGAATGGTATTTTTTATATATCTTGTCAATTAGACAGAGTTTTATTTTGCCCAGACAACCCCTTTATATAGCACCCTGTTATGGTCACACAGCAGCTCGCAAGGGGTAAAAGTAACACACTATAAAGGCCACTTTACACACAGAGATAAATCTTTGGCAGATCTGTGGTTGCAGTGAAATCATGGACATATTGTTACATTTATACACAACCACAAACCTGGCACTGATTGTCCACAATTTCACTGCAACCACAGATCTGCCGCAGATTTATCTCTGTGTGTAAAGTGGCCTTAAGGGCTCTTTCACACGTCCGTACAAAACACTTGTCTTGCACGGTCCGTGGTGTAGGTGCAGCAGGAACTTTTATACTTACCTGTCCACGGGGCTGCTGTGTCCGATGCTGCTGTCGCGGGCGGGGAGGAGGGTGTCAGCACACTACGCTCACCCCCTTCTGCTCGGGTCCGGCGGCCGCTGCTCAGTGGTGGCTCGAGCTGTAGGCCGGATCCCGGGGGTTTCTCGAGCGGCACTCCTCGCCCGTGAGTGAAAGGGGTTTGTTGGGTGTGGGAATTGGTTATTGTCCGTGACGCCACCCATAGTTATGGTGATTTCACCACCGCTGCTCAATACGGGGGTCCCGGGGATGGTGATGGGCCCGGTGATGGCTTGGGAGGTGCAGGGCCCGGTGGGCGCAGGGACGCGGGGGCAGCGCTGTGCCTTGCGGCACTGTGGTACTCACTCAGCCTGAGACATGGACACAGTTTGTACGGTAAACCAAACGGCTGGATAGACGGTCCCACGGACGGCTGCACTTGCTCTCCCGGTAGGTGACGGTGATGTCCCTCTTCCTTGCACCTTGGTGTACTTGATGGTTGCGATGGGTCCCCACCGGTAACCCGCTCCCCGGCTTCAAGCTGGACCGGGGGAGCTCTACTCTTTGCCCGCAGGCGCTGGCCCTAAGAGACTGGTGCCTTGGCGGTGGCGGTGTCTCTTCTATACTGGCTGGGCTTTTGCTTTCAATCGGGACTTGGTTGTTGGGGGATCTACGTCCCCTTCACTGACGGATTTGGCAAATTTGGCGACTCCTAGCCTTGCCGGGGTCCGAGAGGCCCCTGCCCTGGTGCTGACTGTCCTTCGGAATACCCTACCAGACCACCGGGCACACAGCCAACGGGGTCCTTCCAGGAACTTCCAAACGGTCCCCCTCCAGACAGTCACCGCCGTTGCTGACCTTGCTGACCTGGTCCTACACACAGCTGGACCCTTCAGGCTTTCTTTCTTTACTGTCACCTCACTTGCTTTCCTCCTTTACCACTTCACTTTCACTTAGCTGTTTACTTTAGCCCTGTCTCGGCTACTCCTCCACTCCTTCCACTTCCTCCTCCTAAACTCAACTGCCTGGTTCTTCCCGCCTCCAGAACTGTGAACTCCTCGGTGGGCGGAGCCAACCGCCTGGCCCACCCCCTGGTGTGAATCATCAGCCTCTGGAGGAAGGCAACAAGGATTTTTGGTTAGCTTAGATGTGCCTACCTGGGATGTAGGGTGTGGTGGTGTGTGACCTGTGTCCCCTGGCTTGCCCAGGGCGACACACTGCTGCTGCTTCCGGTCCAAGGTGCAGTGAATATGCACTGACCATATTGAGCTGGGGTCGGAAGCAAGTGACAGCAGTGCTGGAGACATCAGCAGTGGAGACAGGCGAGTATAGAAAAGCATTTTATTTCACAGACAAGGTGTTTTCTCCGATACATGTCACACTGATGTCACACGGAGCACATCAGTGTGCAGTTCGTGCAGTCCATGTGACACTCGTGCTGCCAGAGAAAATGGACATGTCTATATGTGGAGCACACAGGCATGTCGCGGGCGGGGGCGCAGGCTATGGCCAGTGGGGAACTACCTGAGACGCTCGGATCCAGGATCGTGGCTGTGGCTCGAGTGGCAGCCGGTTCCGGGGCTCATGCAGCAGCCCGTCACCCACAACATAATAAAGGGGGTATTTACAGGGGAGAGAGTTTGTCAGTGACGCTACCCATGGGTTGCGGTGGGTTGTTGGTGACACCGCCGCTGCCTTTGTATGGGACGCCTGGCGCAGATGGAGCGGGGAAGCAAGATGGTATTCCCTCCACGGGTAGGGGAGGTGTTGTCCCGCGGCCCGGGTGTAGGTGGTGTGCAGGGCTGGGGCGCCGTCACTGTTGTTGAATAAACCACACAAAGTTCAAGTAGCAAACCAAGTGCCGGATACCGGTAGCCTCCGGAGGGGTGTGCTCGGGTCCCACACACCGGTTGACAGGACAGGGTCTCACTCTATCTGGGCTTACTGTTGGGACAAGACATTCCCTTGCTGGCTAATTGACAAGGTGCTTGAAGCTGTCCTTGCCCTAGGGTCCAGGAAGGGCCGGCATCAGCACCCGGCAAACCCGTTCAAATGCCGGGGCCCTGAGCTGCCAGGGGGGGCCCCACCCACGGTGGCAGGAGTGGCGCACCGCTACTCAGGGGCGCCCGATGCCCTCGCTGTCACCGCCCCCCCTCCCCCACCGAGGATTGTGCTTTCAATTGTATCAGCATCGCAGATGCCGATACAATTGAGAGCAATGATGAGAGCGTGAGTAGCGCGCTCTCTCTCTTATCATTCTCCCCACTGTGACTATCGGCGCTCTGACAACTCTGCAGCGGAGCATGGTGACGTGATCACACTAATGATCACACTAATATAGGATCGTGAAACGTATGCGTCGGGGTCTCTAGGGGGACCTCTTTGCTGCTACTCACAGGCTGTGTGTGTTTATGGGTATGCCTTTTCTACTCTAGGTTCTGCGCCCATTGCCTTTTACTCTTATGTCTGACCTGATGATCAGTGCATCTGCAACCTGGTTTATTTAATGCAATTGCAATTTACATGTACATTATAGTATCATCATTTGTGCTATGTATATGGGTCATGTTTGATGTATACGCAGTGTGGGATAATTGCATTCATTGTACAGTTTATGACTCCTGCCTAATTTTGCGTATTGGCATTTATTACATATCTGCCTCATCATGATTTCCCCACAAGCACTCATGTTTTACCTTCTTACAATTGCTATTTGATATTTTTACCATGTGTGTTGTGTTGATGGCTTATAGGTTACGTCTGATACATAATTAGTGTGGGGCACTTATTTTGTGCTCATACCATTACTTCCACTTATCCTTGTATCTGGCTGTTACTACATATGTATATCTGCCATATATTTTTTGCCGTCTCCATAGCACTTCATGTCCACATTACCATCTCATGGTTGCTAATTGACAGTATATGTGTATGATGACTTTCATACACTTTTTGTCACACACATGCCTCTGATGTTGCCACTTATCTCCTTTTGTGCCAGTCCTCTGTCTCAATAAATCGTGTTATTTTGCATCACACTCTGTTTGTTCTCCTTGTTTTCATATGCTTCGAGTGTGCCACGTAGGAAGGTGTATCATGTTTTCCTTTTCCTACCCTTATTTTGTGGCCTTTTGCCTTCTATACTATATGAGGGTGCCTACTGCTATCTGGCTCTGCACTGTGCTGTATATAGGCTGTCATATATACAGGTTATATACTATATGAGGGTGCCTACTGCTATCTGGCTCTGCACTGTGCTGTATACAGGCTGTGCTATATACAGGCTATATACTATATGAGGGTGCCTACTGCTATCTGGCTCTGCACTGTGCTGTATACAGGCTGCCCTATATACAGGCTATATACTATATGAGGGTGCCTACTGCTATCTGGCTCTGCACTGTGCTGTATACAGGCTGTCCTATATACGGGCTATATAATATATGAGGGTGCCTACTGCTATCTGGCTCTGCACTGTGCTGTATACAGCTGTCCTGTATACAGGCTATATGCTTTATGAGGGTGCCTACTGCTATCTGGCTCTGCACTGTGCTATCTGGGTCTGCACTGTACTATATAGGGCTGTGTACTACATGAGGATACCTAATGCTATCTGGCTCTGCACTGTGGTATATAGGGGCTGCATACTACATGAGGGTGCCTAATGCTATCTGACTCTGCAGTGCACTATATAGAAGCTCTGCACTACATGAGGGTGCCTAATACTATCCGGCTCTCCACTGTGGTATATAGGGGCTGTATACTACATGAGGATGCCTAATGCTATCTGGGTCTGTATTGTGCTATATGTGGGTTGTATACTACATGAGGGTGCCTATTGCTATCTGGGTCTGCATTGTGCTATATGTGGGTTGTATACTACATGAAGGTGCCTAATGCTATATGTGTCTGCATTGTGCTATATTGGGGCTGTATACTACATATACTGTATTGGGCCCCCTACTATTTAATATATTTATTAATGATCTGGTGGATGGTTTACAAAGTAAAATATCAGTATTTGCAGATGATACAAAACTATGTAAGGTAGTTAACACAAAGGAGGACAGTTTGCAACTACAGATGGATTTGAGTAAATTGGAGAATTGGGCTGAAAAATGGCAAATGAGGTTTAACACAGATAAGTGTAAGGTTATGCATGTGGGAAGGAGAAACAGATGCTACGATTACTTACTAAATGGGAAACCGCTGGGGAAATCAGACATGGAAAAAGACTTAGGCATCTTAGTCAATAAGAATCTAAATTGGAGTGCCCAGTGTCAGGCAGCAGCCACCAAAGCAAATAGGGTGATGGGATGCATTAGAAGAGGTATGGGGGCACGAGATGAAAACATCATTCTCCCTCTGTACAAATCACTCGTCAGACCACACTTGGAGTATTGTGTGCAATTTTGGGCACCGGTGCTCAAGAAAGACATTACTGAACTTGAAAGGGTTCAGAGGCGGGCTACTAAAATAATAAATGGAGTGGGTGCATTACAATACCCAGAAAGGTTATCAAAATTAGGTCTATTTACTTTAGAAAAGAGAAGACTTAGGGGAGACCTAATAAATATATACAAATATATCAGAGGGCCATATAGAGATCTCTCCCATGATCTGTTTGTACCAAGGACTATGACAAGAACAAGGGGGCATTCTCTTCGATTGGAGGAAAGAAAATTCCTACATCAGCATAGAAGAGGGTTCTTCACGGTAAGAGCAGTGAGGCTCTGGAACTCTCTTCCTGAGGAAGTGGTGATGGCCAACTCACTGAATGAGTTTAAGAGAGGAATGGATGCTTTTCTTGATAGCAAAAGTATAGAAGGTTATAAATAGCATAATCTTACAGGTAGATAGAAGAGCGACCTAGATTATTAGAGGAATGGGTGGGCTGCAACACCAAGACAGGTTATTAAACTTGGGGTTATTTAGTTTGGAAAAACAAAGGCTTAGGGGGGATCTAATCACAATGTATAAACATATGAGGGGACAGTACAGAGACCTTTCCAAAGATCTCTTTACACCTAGGCCTGCGACTGGAACACGGGAGCATCCGCTACGTCTCGAGGAAGAAGGTTTAATCATAACCACAGACGAGGATTCTTTACTGTACGAGCAGTGAGACTATGGAACTCTCTGCCGCATGGTGTTGTAATGAGTGATTCACTACTAACATTTAAGAAGAGCCTGGATGCCTTTCTTGAAAAATATAATATTACCAGTTATGTATATTAGATTTTATGACAGGGTGTTGATCCAGGGAACTAGTCTGATTGCCGTATGTGGAGTCAGGAAGGAATTTTTTTCCCCATTGGAGCTGTTTGACACATTGGGTTTTTTTTGCCTTCCTCTGGATCAACATGTTAGGCTACGGGTTGAACTAGATGGACTTAGAGTCTCCCTTCAACCTTAAAAACTATGAAACTATGAAACATGAGGATGCGTAATGCTATCTGGGTCTGCATTGTGCTATATGCAGGCTGTATACTACATGAAGGTGCCTAATGCTATATGGGTCTGCATTGTGCTATATAGGGGCTGTGAACACATATTTACGATTATAGTAACACCGCTAAAGTCCCGCCCACCGTGGCTAAGCCCCGCCCACTTACAAACGGCCAATTAGATTGCTGAGTGGGCAGAGTTTAGCCGCGGGTGGGCGGGGTTTTGACGGCGAAAAGAGCCGATTAGATATTTCAGTGGCTCACACTGGTAATCCGGCTCCTGTCGTTCACAGCAGGGAGCCGGATCTTTGTGTCGGATCGTTTGCGACCGACACATCACTACTCCTCTCACTTCCTCTGTCCAGACTCAACTCCTCCCCTGACACCTCAGAACCCCTAGGTGGGCGTCACCATCTGCCTGGCCACTGGTGTGTCCCTATTGTCCTTGGGGGTGACTAGGCTTTGTGGCTGGTGTTGTACCTGTGTGTGGGATGTGTTGATAGGCAAAGAGAGAGTCCTGCATCTGTAGGATGGATGCAGTCTCCTGTGACAACCTGGTTTTGCCAGGGCGTCACAAACACACATATGCTCCACACGGACACACAGTCAATGGGAAAATGTGAAGCCCCACAGGTGTTGTATCGGTGCATACCTTCAGGGACTCCACGTAGCTGGTGCTGGTCACAGGTAGGGAATCTTCGGTTTTGATCGTGACGCCACTCTCAGTATTGCGGTCAGTAGGGACCGCCACTGCAGGTTGAGGGTCGCCTGGGGCTGATGGTATGTGCAGTTAGTTGGAATAGCCTCCTGAGAGTGAGGCAAGCCCCAGGGCCCGGTGTAGGTTTGTAGTACCACAAGTCGCAGAATGACTCACACAGGCAGAGCTGTCTTTCAAGGGCTTTACTCACATTTGATGGCAGGGTGAGTAGCCCGGGCGTAGCTGGGATGAACCAGGTGGGAACCAGGTATCCTTCAGGCTGACTTTATGAGGGTGACTACTGACTCGCCTTCCTTAGCCCTTGGTGGTTTGGGGTGACCCCGACTTTGAGTCCCTATGGGGGTCACCCAGGGAAGATGCTGCAGCCTCTCTCCCCCTTTTGGTTGCCGTTTGCTTGTTCCCCGGACCAGGCCACTCCAGCTGCTTGCCTCCTGTGACCTATGGGCCCTCACTGCGGTTACGTGGCTGCGGCTTTTGTGGTGTTGTGGTGTGGGCTTTGAGAGCCCCACACCGGCAGGTTTAGCAGAAGAAAGCTGGATCTATCTTCGCTTCGGGATCTGCCGCCCGGTTGGGCCTGGTGCTCTCTAGCAGTCTCCTTACTTCCCACTCCGTGCTTTCTCTCTAGCTGAAGCTGGCTTTCAGGTAGCACTCCTAGTTGACCGTTCTCCCCCGTCAGTAGCCACTGCGCGGGCGCTGTTAGACAGCAACAGCCCCACAGGTCTGCTCCTCACTGAGCCCTATGGAGTTCTCTGCTCTAACTGACTCACTGCCCCTCCTCTCCTGTTCTTGCCTACGCCACCTAGCAACCAGACTCTCTTACCACACCCCTTGAGAGGAGATGGAGGCTTTTGGCCCCCTCCACTATTCCAGTGAAGGTCAAGGCTTTTCCCCCTCCTGGGATCCCCAGGGGTCCTCTCATGGGTACATGTGTGAGAGCTGATTACTATGCGCCTGTGTACCACACCCCTGTCAGCCTTCTGGATTACCTGTATTGTACTGTCCCCAGCATGGGTGCAGTACTCAGTGGTGCCTGACCAGGTCAGGGGCGCCACATTCCCCCTTAGTTATCACCAGCACGTCCTCGGGCTGCAAGACAACATTTTAAAAATGCATAAAACATTAAAAACATGTAAAACATTTTTAAAAGCACCAGGTACCATACATCACCACCCTCCACCCACAAGTCCGTTAACCCACCCAAAACCCTCTCACGTTGGCCGCGGCTTCAGCCACTTCTGGCAGGATGTAGAGGCGGCTTACATGGGCTGGTGGTCTTCAGGGTATACCTGGCCTGGTGAATCCGCGCCTTCAGCCTCTTCTGGCAGGATGTAGAGGCGGCCTCCACAGTTGGTGCTGACCAGGTACCCTCTTTGTGGTGGAGAGCCAGGCCCCATAAACAGGCATGCTCTCTGGTTGCAGGTGAGCCAAGGCCCTATATACGGACGGGCTCCTCCTGGTTGCAGACGAGCCAAGCCCCTAAACAGGCTGACTCTGGTGGCGGTGGTGCCCTTTTGGTGTAACTATTTACACTGCGAGAGTTTGTGGCTATAGCCAGTTCATAGCCTTAAGGTTTATTTCTCACAATAGTTTTTGTGGGCACATTCTTAAACGTAAACGTTGCAAAACAAAACTTTTCAAACTTCAACTGGTAACTTCTTTCTTTACTTTACTTTACTCTACTCCTCTTTACCAGGGCTTGAGCCTGTATGGCTGCGGCACCTGTTGCTTTCTTGCTCTTTGTCGTCGTCTGTGGTCGTCTCATCCGTAGGTTCTTTTTCTCTGCTTTGTCTTCCTTCTCTTTCTTTAGGACTTTGTGTTACGTCCAGGGCATACAATCCTCTTTCACCTTGATGCATAGTAAACTGGACTGAATCTCCTGTACGCAGGTTCCTTCCAGGATGTCCTCTGGGCAGATTAGCTCTGACGTCTCTTCTGTTGACGAAGATACCTTCCTTTATGCCAGGTGCTACGATGAATCCATATCCACTTCTCAGATTAAAATCCTCCACTACTCCTCTGAAAAGGGGTCCTCTGGCCTGGGCTTTGGACCTTCTCAGGGCTCGTTTTTCTTGCAGGTCTCTGGCGGTGACTTCTCTCTGCTCTGGGGATGACGGTGCAGAGGATAGTTGCGTTCTGTTGCGGTGTGTCTTACGGGCTGGATTCTGTAGGGTGCAGCTCACAAACTCCCAGGTAAGGCTTTTGGGCAGATCTTCTTCTGCAGATGGTGTCAGGTCTTCCTCATCCCAGCGAGAATAAGGCAGCATCTCTGGCTCTGGGTATGGCTCTGGAGTCAGCCCCTCAACCTCCTGGCCTCCTCCCCCCCTTAGTTCTTCCTGGCACTCCTTGGGTAGCAGTGCTGGGGATGGACTTCTTTCTGCCGGCCCAGGTGGGGAACTCTTTGCCGTGGTTGCTGCGGGAGCTGTCGGGATACTCTTTGGGGTGTGCGGAGGGAGCATGTACCGCTCCACCATCTCCCGTGGGAACTTAGCTTCCAGGTCGGCTTTTAGCTGCCAGTATGCGGAGTCCTCACCTACCAGGGATTGCCTAGCAGGGACTTCCTGAACCTGGGGAGCCTTGTCTGCTCTGGCCTTGCGGGCCGGGGTAAATGGTACGTCAGCCTTGTCTTGGCGGGCCGCGCCTGGCATGGCGGCGGCCTGGTCTTGGCGGGCCGCGCCTGGCATGGCGGCGGCCTGGTCTTGGCGGGCCGCGCCCTGTATGGCGGCGGCCTGGATCGGCGTCGCAGCTGCGATGGGATCCGTGCAGGCTGGGCTGGGCGTCGCTGCAGGGACCGGGTCTTGGTGGGCCGAGCAGGGCATCGCTGCGGCGGCCGGGGCTTGGCGGGCCGAGCAGGGCATCGCTGCGGCGGCCTGGGCTTGGCGGGCCGAGCAGGGCATCGCTGCGGCGGCCGGGTCTTGGCGGGCCGAGCAGGGCATCGCTGCGGCGGCCGGGGCTTGGCGGGCCGCACCTGGCGTGGCTGCGGCCTGGTTCAGCGTCGCCGCACCGGGCGCCTCTTCAGGGACCGCGGGCGTGGCAGCAGGGGTCGGGGCACTTGCGCTGGCCGGGGCATCACTCGACTCACCCACCGGTGGCAGCATCGGGGTCTGCGTCATCGTCGTCCTGTCTGGCACTCGGCGCGCGGCTCTCTCCTCGTAGGCCCGAACCGCCGCGGTCATCCATAGGAACTCCTCGCGTCCCTCTCTGATCAGCCTTCCGACCCTGGCTTCCAGTTGATCGCAGAACTCGGCGAGCTTCCGACACCACCAGGCAGCGGAGCCTGGCTCTGGGTCTCTGCACTCAGACGCCATTTTCTCTAGCAAGCTGCTGGCTTCTCTCCTGCTCCGCCGTCTCCGGACGCTTCCGCTCTCCTCGCTGGCAAGCTCAGAACTCTGCAGGGGATCTCTGGGTAGCCACACCTCTTCGTGGGCGGTAACTTCTTCCAGCGCGGGCTGCTGTTGTTTTTCGGCGCGCTTTTCATGGTGGCAATATGGCGGCGCTTCCAATTTTTCAAGCGGACCGCCCAGGCACATGGTCACCTGTCTGGACAGGTCTAGTCCTTATCCTGTTCGTGACGCCAGATGTGAAGCCCCACAGGTGTTGTATCGGTGCATACCTTCAGGGACTCCACGTAGCTGGTGCTGGTCACAGGTAGGGAATCTTCGGTTTTGATCGTGACGCCACTCTCAGTATTGCGGTCAGTAGGGACCGCCACTGCAGGTTGAGGGTCGCCTGGGGCTGATGGTATGTGCAGTTAGTTGGAATAGCCTCCTGAGAGTGAGGCAAGCCCCAGGGCCCGGTGTAGGTTTGTAGTACCACAAGTCGCAGAATGACTCACACAGGCAGAGCTGTCTTTCAAGGGCTTTACTCACATTTGATGGCAGGGTGAGTAGCCCGGGCGTAGCTGGGATGAACCAGGTGGGAACCAGGTATCCTTCAGGCTGACTTTATGAGGGTGACTACTGACTCGCCTTCCTTAGCCCTTGGTGGTTTGGGGTGACCCCGACTTTGAGTCCCTATGGGGGTCACCCAGGGAAGATGCTGCAGCCTCTCTCCCCCTTTTGGTTGCCGTTTGCTTGTTCCCCGGACCAGGCCACTCCAGCTGCTTGCCTCCTGTGACCTATGGGCCCTCACTGCGGTTACGTGGCTGCGGCTTTTGTGGTGTTGTGGTGTGGGCTTTGAGAGCCCCACACCGGCAGGTTTAGCAGAAGAAAGCTGGATCTATCTTCGCTTCGGGATCTGCCGCCCGGTTGGGCCTGGTGCTCTCTAGCAGTCTCCTTACTTCCCACTCCGTGCTTTCTCTCTAGCTGAAGCTGGCTTTCAGGTAGCACTCCTAGTTGACCGTTCTCCCCCGTCAGTAGCCACTGCGCGGGCGCTGTTAGACAGCAACAGCCCCACAGGTCTGCTCCTCACTGAGCCCTATGGAGTTCTCTGCTCTAACTGACTCACTGCCCCTCCTCTCCTGTTCTTGCCTACGCCACCTAGCAACCAGACTCTCTTACCACACCCCTTGAGAGGAGATGGAGGCTTTTGGCCCCCTCCACTATTCCAGTGAAGGTCAAGGCTTTTCCCCCTCCTGGGATCCCCAGGGGTCCTCTCATGGGTACATGTGTGAGAGCTGATTACTATGCGCCTGTGTACCACACCCCTGTCAGCCTTCTGGATTACCTGTATTGTACTGTCCCCAGCATGGGTGCAGTACTCAGTGGTGCCTGACCAGGTCAGGGGCGCCACAAAAACATGCACATATATGCAGACCCATTAATTTGATTGGGTCTCTTGTGTGTCAGTGTCTCCGGTACGTGTGAAAATGGATGTCACACATACCGGAGTCACGGACGTGTGAAAGAGGCCTAAAACTGCAACTGACCTTGCCAATTCCTATACAGATTAGAGATCCCAACTCCACAGGCCCTAGTGGTTCCTGCTTGAGTTGTAATAGCTCTGACCACAGGGTAAACAATGGCAACTTAGCCCTATGCTGCCTTATTGGATTTTGAGCACTTCACTTTCCTCCTAAACCGGAGGGCCGAGCAGAGTGCAAATTACCTACAGAAGGAAAGGTTTGCTGAAGTAGAAAGTGATCTCAGAGTGAGCAAGACAAACAATAAAATATCAGAGAGGCTGAATATTGCTAAAAAATATGACAGAAACTTTCTAACTACAAACTGAAGATGAGTGCAGAATGGAGAACAAAATCAATAGAGAAAGGTATCATAGCTGGTCTTTCATTAAGTGGCAGAAACTAACAGTAATATGGCTGGACTTCAAAAATGAGAATATCACCAGCAGGAATACCAGCTGGAGGAAGGTATTTAAAGGCGCACCTGACAAGTGAACGGAAAGGCAAACAAGTAAATAATACACCCGTTACCTGAAGAAAATGTGTATCTGCAGTGGTCCATTGGACAGAGAAGCTATTCCATAGAGCACAGACTCAAGGGTTTGAATCCGGATGCAAAGTACACCTACACACAAATGTGTAACTTATTAATAGAGTTGAGCGATGTTCGATTCGAACGGTTTGTCAATTTCAAATTCGAGTGATTTTGGGCGACGTTCGAGTCGTTCGACGAACTGGAACGATTTGCTTCAAGTTTGGCTGTTCAAGTTACATTCGATAACTGTTCGATCAGCAAAAGCGTGGCTTTTCACAGTAAGGCTATGTGCGCACTCTGCATATCTGCATGCGTCCTGCATCTCCAGAACAATCCCTCTCTTTTTCCTACTCACCGATCGTGGGCGCGGCGCTGCACGGCTGTCACAAAGCTCCGGTGGCTTTTCCTCTTTTGAAAATGGCTGCCGCTTCATTATTCAATCTAGTATTCCCTGCTTTCCCCACCCACGAGCGCCCATGATTGGTTGCAGTTAGACACGCCCCCACGATGAGTGACAGCTGTCTCACTGCAATCAATCACAGCCGCCGGCGGGCGGGTCTATATCGTGCAGTAAAATAAATAAATAATAAAAAAAAACTGCGGTTTCCCCCAATTTTGATACCAGCCAGGATAAAGCCACATGGCTGGAGGATGGTATTGTTAGGATGGGGAGCGCCACGTTATGGGGAGCCCACCACCCTAACAATATCACCCAGCAGCCGCCCGGAATTGACGCATCTATTAGATGCGGCAGTCCCGGGACTCTACCCAGCTCATCCCGAATTGCCCTGGTGCGGTGGCAGTCGGGGTAATAAGGGGTTAATCTTGACAGGCGTCTTCCCGAGATACCTTCCATTATTAACCTGTAAGTGAAAGTAAATAAACACACACAACGAAAAATCCTTTCTTTGGAATAAAAGACAAAAAAACACCCTCTTTCACCATTTTATTAAAATCTCCAAATACCCCTCCAGGTCCGGCGTAATGTGTCAGATCCACGCAGCAGCTGAAGTGAGCCGTGCTGTCACCGGAGACTTCACTCAGGTAGTACCTGCGCGTGATATATCTCTACAGCAATATAGAGGTCAAAATTACCAAATCTTCCTATGCTTTTAATTAGAGACAGTGGCTCAATGGATCGAGCTACTGCCTAAGAAGAATTAGTTCACGAGTTCGAGTCCCAGCCATCTTGGTAAAGAATTTAATTTTAAATTATAATTATTATTTATTTATAATTAGAATTTAGTTTAATTATGCACTGAGCGGAGGAGCCGGACATCAGCTCTGAGCCGTGGGACACATCTCTAAAATCGGAGCAGTTCACGGAATGAGGCTGCTCTCTCTCTCTCTTCTCTCTCTCTCTCTTTCTCTCTCTCTTTTTTTCTCTCTCTTTTTCTCTCTCTCTCTCTTTTTCCCCTCTCTCTCTCCTCTTTGTAGCTAAATAATCCACTTCTGGATTCCCTACTGCAATACAGAGGTCAAGATTACCAAATCTTTTTATACTTTTCTTTACAGGCAGTGGCTCTCAATAGATAGAGCTGCCGCCTAAGGAGAGTTAGTTCACGAGCTTGAGTCTCGGTAAAGAATTTAATTTATTTATAATTTTAAATTATAATTATTTATTTATAATTAGAATTTAATTTAATTATGCACTGAGGGGAGGAGCCGGACATCAGCTGTGAGCCGCGGGACACACCTCTAAATCGGAGTAGTTCACGGAATGAGGCTGCATTGCTCTCTCCTCTCTCTCTTCTCTATCTCCCTCTCTCTCTCCCTCTTTTCTCTCTCTCAGACCTGGCGATGATCTGTTGATGCGGTCACCTGACGGAATCAGCTGACACTATAAGTCGAGCGGTGAGGCCGGCTTTTTACCGCCCGGCCGGCTAAAATATCAGCTGCTGCTGCCGGCCATTAAGAATCTCCAATAAAGGGTTAAAAAAAAAAAAGACGCCACACAGAAAAAAAATACTTTAATAGACATAAATAAACAGACACACTTAGAGACTCCATGTTTATTACTCCTTCTCACCCTTCCACGATCCTGTTCTTCTGTCTTCTTTCTCCTTCAACCCATGCAGCTCTGCTACATCAGACAGCACTGCATGGGAGGAAGACGATGCTGCTCCCGTGCAGTCTAATCACTCAGTGAGTGTGCAGAGGCTGCGGGTTGTAAGCGGTGACGTCACCGCTGCTATAGTAACCGGCTGTGGCATCCAGTCCATGCATGCGGGCTGACTCTGTAAAGAGTGCTGACATGCAGGGACGGGGAGTCGACCATGTGCCCAAGCATCTCGCCGGTACACGGAGATGCTCAAAGGAGCACCGCGTACTGGAAAGATGCACTGACAGGACCTAGCATGACGTCTAGCCATGTGACCAGCCTGTAGCCAATGAGATAATGGACACGTGACAGGTCACATGCTATGACGATGTCACGGAAGGTCCTATCATCAGTGCTGGTTACCGGGAGGGGCGCAGCAATGATCGTAAGGAAAAGCGGCGGGAGACAGAGTGCAGGACGCGTCGCGGGGACATGTAAGTGTAATAGCAATGTTTATTAACTGTATGTGTACATGTATAATGTGTTTGTATGTGTTTTTGTTCGTCTGCCGTTGTTTTCAATGGGGTTCGAAGGTGTTCGTTGAACATTCGCCGAACTAAGCCGTCGCTCGACGAACTGAACCGAACTCGAACACTAGGGGGGTGGCTCAACACTACTTATTAGACTCTGTTAATTTGTCATCTGTTTGTAATAGATCCAGTAGTTAAATTAAAAAAAGATTTATTACAAGCAGAGCGAAATAAGATACACAATGTATTTGTTACATTTTTCATTTTTTGTAATGGATCCATCTTAAAAAAAATAAACAAACTGATGCACACACTTTAGTTTCAGTCTTCCATCCTTTCTCTTCAGTTTTTAAAAGGTTTGTCCATTCTAAATCCATAAGTCTGCAGTCACTTATGTATCTGCAGACTTCTAAATCAACACATCGCACACACTGTGTGCTGCGAGGATTTGCTGGTATCAGAGCTGGGAACGGTGGTCACATGGCTGCGAATATGGGATAGGGCTCTTCTCCACTTGCGATTTCTATGTGCAAGTGCGATCAGATAGAAAATCGGATCGCACTCGCACCAGTGTTAATCAATGAGGCCGTGTCCTCTTGCTAAATGTTTTACGGCATGTCCGTCTCGTGCTCTCGGTGAAATCGCAGCATGCTGCGATTTCACCGAGTCTCAGCTCTCGCACACCCATGCAGTCCTATGGGAGCGAGAAAAAAATCAGAATCCGGGTGGCATGCGCATGTCATACAGATGGCATACGCATGTCACACGGATCCTTGACACTTGCATATGTACCGCCCTATGGGCTCGGCTGCGACCGCCTAGCCGCTCGGATCAGTGCTCGTGCTGCGGGTGGTGGCTCGAGCCTCTCACGACCCGGGGTCACGTCGCACTGCAAGGGAGTTGGCGCTACACGCGGGGACTTGGGTGAGGAGTTCCACGGCCGGGGCCACGGTGGTTTGGTTTGGGATGTAAGTTCGTGACGCCAGCCACGGGTTGTGGTGATTGTAGACACCACCGCTGCGGTGAAGGTATGGGGGCTCCCGGGAGCGGTGTAATGGCGCAGCTAGGTGTTGACCCCTCCGTGGGTAGGGGGTGTTGGTCCCGGGGCCCGGTTGGCGAGGGCCGTGGTGCAGGGAGAATTGTTGCGGTGCCCGATGGCACTGTTGTACTCACTCTGACACAACACACTGGAGTCTTTGGTAAACCAAACGGAGTGATGAACGGGGCCCGCAGCTGGCTGCAGCTTCTCCCGGCATAGGTTGGTGGTTTCCGACTTTCTCCTGCACCTCTGTGTGTAAATGTTTGACTCCTATGCCTAGACACCGGTAGTCTGCTCCCCGACTTGTATATGCCGTAGGAGCCCGTTTGCCAGCAGACGCTGGCCCTTTGGGTCTCTATGCCTTGGCGGTGGCTCTACCTTGTATGGTTGGGCTGTTTTCTTCTAACGGGACTTGTGTGGGAAAGGTCCTTAAGTCCAGTACGCAATCAGTTGATTTGACTCGGCCCTGTCAGTTCAGGGCTTTGTACTGGGTCTGAGTACCCTTCCTGGTGCTCCGGTTTCCAATCGGTTCCCCGATTCAGTATCGGCGGGCCACCGCCTGACCCTGGTCCATACGGTTCCACCGGCTGTAATCCCAGCTCCTGCAGGCAACCACCCCCGTCTGCCTCCTTGCCAATGGTGACTGGGTTCCGACCCAGCCACCTGGTAGTCTCTTGGCAGGCCTGGACAAAGGACTGCACGTGAACTTGACTGCTCTCTACCTCCTCTAGACTTGTTGTGTTTCTTTTCTCGCCTTCAGGCCTGTGAACTCCTCGGTGGGCGGAGCCAACCGCCTGGCTCCGCCCCCTGGTGTGGACATCAAACCTGGAGGGTGGTGACAAGGTTTTTACTTTGACTGATGTTCCCTAATCGGGAGGGGGGTGTGGTGTGTGACGACCTGGGATGACCTGACTAGTCCAGGGCGTCACACATACCGCGTCAGACTGGCTACCGGAGGAATCTCCAGTAATACCAGGCCTGGCCGCGGTTACATGCACTGATCTCCGGAGCTGTCACCTGAGCTCCAGAGTGCAGCCTGAACAGCGAGCGCCGAGTGATTGATTCCCCGGCGATTGCAGTTCAGTTCAGCACAGCTGCAGACAGACCGGGCTGATTTATGGAGCTCAGATGACAGAGACGGGGTTCAGTGCAGGTAAATGCGGCCAGGCCTGGTATTACTGGAGATTCCTCCGGTAGCCAGTCTCACGCGGTATGCATAAACACTCACATAGCACTCGCATGATGCTCGCATGTCATACGGATGCTATGTGAGGAAAACAATACACACCGTACGCTGACTACACGCAGGACACTCGACTCACATTTGTAGCCGAGTATCGCTGTGAATTTGTAAATGCAAGTGGAGAAGAGCCCTTATGCACACTCCCAGCCACATTCCCAATAGTGGGCACTTGCATTGAGCATAGAATAACTGCAGATTTATGGATTTAGAGTAGACAACACCTTTAAAGGGAACCAATCATCAGTATTTTCGTATATAACCTAAAGCTAGTGCTATACTGGCGCTATCGGGCTGATTCTATACATACCATTAGTGGTCAGCTCGGATATTTAAGTTTTGAAATCCAAGAAAGTAAAGTTTATAAAAATCACCAGCTTCTTGAGTAACAGCAGCTGAGGATCAGATAATATCTGTGGTGGGTATTCATAGTTAGCCCCTCCCCCTGTTAGAATTTGCATAAGTATCATACAATCACTGTAACTTTTCACTTCCAGGACCTGTGGTGAGGTTATACCTATAAGACCAGAATGGGCGGGGGCCTCAACCAACAAAGCTGATATCAGGAAGCAACATTTTCCTATTGGCTGAGGCCCCACCCCTTCTGATCACATGGGTATGACCTCACCACAGGTCCTGGAAGTGAAAAGTTACATTGATTGTGTGATACTTATGCTAATTTTAACAGAGGGAGGGGATAACTATGAATACCCCCCAGATATTATCTGATCATCAGCTGCTGTTACTCAAGAAGCTGGTGGAACCTCGGCTTACGAGTAACCCGGTTTGCTAGTGTTCCGCCCCGTGGAAGCAGCCGAGCTGCTCGGATCCGAGTTCGCTGTGGCTCGATGGTCTCCGGACCCGGGGGTCATGCGGCCACTCGAATGAAGGGGGAATTTACAGGGGAGAGGATGTATTGTTCGTGATGCCACCTGTGGTGGGCGGTAATTTGGGGAGTACCGCCGCTGCCGTTGGGAGTACCCAGGGTGATGAAGTGGGGCAGCAAGATGTTGTAACTCTCCACAGGTAGGGGGATGCCCCGGGACTCGGTGAGGTGTGCCGTGGGGTATAGGGGTCACTCTCGTACTCACTCAGTTCATAAGCAGATACTGACAACCGGGTAAACCAAGTCTCTGGGTACCGCTGACGCTGAGGGGAGCTCGTCCGGGTCCCGTCCCCAAGTGGTGCTGTCTGGTGATCCGTGACCTGCCTCCTGGCACTTAGTTTGACTTCAACTTGATGGCCCGGTAGCATGGAACTAGCCGGGCCCCACTCCCTACTATGGCTAAGTATGAGAGCTTGCTCTCAGGGCTCACGCTTGGGATTTTCTGGACCGTTTTGGGTTGGAAAGTCCTATCCCGCTCGTTGTGCTAATGCCCCGATTCTGGAGAGGGTGGGAACGGATCATAAAGGCTCCATTTTCCTCAGGTGAATTTTCGGCTTGCCTGAAGCTACTCCCTGACCTAGGGTCCGTGTAACCCGTCGTGCCTTCGGTCCCGGACCGATGATAATGCTAGGCTGCCGGCTGTCCTCCTCGACAGGTCCGAGCACCTCGCCACAATCCCCTGCGACCAGGGGTCCGACTCCTCTAGGCCCAGACCACCGTCTGCAACCTAGAAAGTTCCTTCAGGAGTCATCATTCCCGACTTCCTCTGAGCTCCTCACAGCTCGAGGGCTACCTACCAACTCTCTCTCTCTCTCTACACTCCTCCCCTCCCCTCCCTGACTCCCCAGGTGGGCGACTATTCCACTCAAGCCGTCCACTGCTGTGTCTGGTGGGTGTGGTGCAGGGTGTATCTAGGATTTGATTTATTTTTGGAGGCAACACCACTTAAGTAGGGACCCAGAACCAAGAAGGAGGCGGAATAGTGCACGGAAGGGCAGCTTGTGCAGTACCCTGTGACGACCTGATAGTCCAGGGGCGTCGCACGAGCATTTTGCTATACGAGCAAAGCTTGCTGTAAATTTGTAACTCAATTTACGAGCAATCTTTGCTGTATGAGCAAATACTCACCACACACACTTCCGGTTCCATACTGTCACCACGCTCTGACCCGCTCTTGCAGTCCATACAAACAAACACGCACGCACACACACATATTATGCTCACCTTACCTTCCGTTCCATTGCCGGCCTCCTGGTTCTTGTAGTTCGCCGGTACAGGATGTGTATCGGGTAACCATCGCGACGATGGAGGAACTTCCGCTGTCAGCTGCTACTCATAGGCTGCGCGCTGGTGAATCAGAAGCAAGCGGCTCCTGCCTTTGACGTCAGTGCTCTGGCCGCGGAAGTTCCTCCATCGTCGCGATGGTACCCGGTATACATCCTGTATCGGCGAACTACAACAACCGGCAGGCCGGCGATGGAATGGAAGGTAAGGTGAGCATAATATGTGTGTGTGCGTGCGTGTTTGTGTGTAATGGCACAATAGGGGACCAGTATGGGACATTGAACAAGTTGTGGAACGAATTGTCTGCATTCCAATGTTTTCCTATGGGAAATTTTGCTTTGCTAGACGAGTAACTTGGTTTCCAAGCACACTCCCAGAACGGATTGTTCTCGTAAGCCAAGGTTCCACTGTATACAAAAATCCTAGTGATTGGTTTCCTTTAATGGATCATTTTTTAGTAGAGGTGTTGTCGCGGGCGGGGAGGAGGGTGTCAGCACACTACGCTCACCCCCTTCTGCTCGGGTCCGGCGGCCGCTGCTCAGTGGTGGCTCGAGCTGTAGGCCGGATCCCGGGGGTTCTCGAGCGGCATTCCTCGCCCGTGAGTGAAAAGGGGTTGGTGTTGTGGGGAAATAAAGTCTATTGTCCGTGACGCCACCCACGGTTGTGGTGATTGAGTGTACACCACCGCTGCTCTATATGGGAATCCCGGGGATGGTGAGGCGGAGCAGCCAGTTGTTGTGTTGTCCCTCCGTGGGTAGGGGTTGGTGATCCCGGGGCCCAGTGAGGTGCAGGGGCGCAGGGGCAGCGCTGTGCCTTGCGGCACTGAGGTACTCACTCAGCCAGTAAACACGACACAGTTCTCGGTAAACAAACGGCTGGTTGGACGGGTCCCTCGGACGGTTCACGGTGCTGCGGTTCCCTGCAGTTAGCGGTGACGGTCTCTTCCCTGCACCTTTGAAATGTCTGTTTGGTAGCGATGGATTCCCACCGGTTACCCGCTCCCCGACTACAATCTGGGCCGGAGGAGCTCCACACTTTGCCCGCAGGCGCCGGCCCTGGGAAACTGGTGCCTTGGCGGTGGCGGTGTTTCCCCGTAGTGGTTGGACCTTTGCCGTCAATCAGGACTTGCTTGTTGGGAGACAGACGTCCCCTTCACTAACGGATTTGGCAATTTACGGCGACTCCAAGCCTTGCCGGGATCCGAAAGGCCCCTGCCCTGGTGCTGACTGCCCTTTGTATACTGCTCCAGACCCCCGGGCACACAGCCTCCGTGGTCCTTCCAGCAACCTCCAGACAGTCCCACTGCAGACCTTCACCGCCGTCTTCTGACCTTGCTGACTCCGTCTGGGCACACAGCCACAGACCAACTTCAGGCTTTCTGTCTCTTTCACTGATGTTTCACTTCACTCTAGCTCCCTCCTGAGCTACACTCCTCTCTAGCCCTCAGCTAGACTTCAACTGCCTCCTCTCACTTTCACTTCCCTCACTCGACTGCCTGGTACTTCCTGCCTCCAGAGCTGTGTACTCCTTGGTGGGCGGACACCAACCGCCTGGCTCCACCCCCTGGTGTGAACACCAGCCCCTGGAGGAAGGCAACAAGGATTTGTAGGTTAGCTGGTGTACCTGCAGTTAATGTGGGGTGTGTGTGGTGTTGTGACCTGTGACCCCTGGCTTGCCCAGGGCGTCACATTCCCCCTTAGCAAAACGCAGACCGTCCTCGGGCTGCCCGTCCAAGACCGGTTTTATTTTCCTTTTTCTTTTCTGTAAGCATAAAAGGGTATAACATGGTAAACGGTAAAATACATTTTTAATAATAACTCTTCCCAAAACGGGAGGCACATTTCTTTAACGTTCCAAACGGTTTACGGTTACGGTTTCCGCTCTCTCCCACCCAAGCAACCTGGCCCTGATGCTGCCCCTAAAGCCCAGGCAGCACCCCTTGACCCACAGTCCAGCACAAGTCACCCGAGCGGGATCTGTCCTTCCCCTCCAGAGGGTAGCCACCGGTTCCTTTGGTGGCTGGGCCCCAGCCTGCTCTGCTGAGGGCCCTCCCTCCAACCTGCCTCTCCAGAGGCGGCATTGCGGAAACGGTAACGGCAAACAACTTATTTACAAGCCACTAACGTCTGTGGTTGCCCTGCAAGTTCACGGGCTTGTCCATGGATAGTTCCCATGCAAAAACTTTTAAACGGTCCCCACGGGGACAACGGTGCCGGCTCCGGCCGGTTCAATCACAAAGACAATCTGGTGACTTTTCGGTATCATCATTTTTCATCATCTTTCAAACTTTTAAACAAACAAACTGTGGTGGTCCCAACGGGGACTGGACAACGGTGCTCCGCTGCCCTACTCCGATTCTTCTGCTTCGGTGGACCCATCCTCTTCCGACATGGGCTCGGTGTCAGGCCCGGAGTCACCATCAACAGCCTCTGCACCAGACGGGTGGCTACCAACTACCGTAGCTTCTAGGCTGGCTACTCTCTGGGCCGCAGTTACGGAGGGGTGTACGCCCGACGGGCCAGGCACAGTACGGTGCACGGGTAGGGAGGACGGAGGCGGCGTGGGAACCAGGGGCAGACCGTGTCCCTCAGCCGCAGCGGCCGGTCCCTCGGGGACACAGGGGCGTGGGTCACTCACCAGCTCCTCCATCATAGCCTCCATTCCATATACACGTGCAACCGCAGCTATATCTTCCACCTCCGCGGTCCACTGCTCCATCAGCCTGCAGATCTGGCCCCGGTAGTGTCGGCAGATCGCTGCCGTTCGGGCCCTCAGCCATGCCGCTGTTCCAGGCACCGGCTCAGTAGCCTCCTCGTAGCTGGGCGGAACAGACATCTCTTAAGGCTCGGCAAATCACAGGGTCCCAGCGTCTTGGCTCGCACAGCCGCGCGCTACATACATCCAGCCGCCATCGCGTCCCCCTTAGCTTCTTTTTGGCCACTCCCCTCTCATGGCGGAGTTCTGGCCTTCGCGCCTCTGCTGCTCGAGAAGACGCTCGAGCGGGAACTTTTCGCGCCATAGATGGCGACTTCTGGAAATTTTCAGCCGGATACCTCCGGCGGTCACAAGGCGCACCTCTACCCAACGGCAGAGCGGTAGGATCCTGTTCGTGACGCCAAGTTGTCGCGGGCGGGGAGGAGGGTGTCAGCACACTACGCTCACCCCCTTCTGCTCGGGTCCGGCGGCCGCTGCTCAGTGGTGGCTCGAGCTGTAGGCCGGATCCCGGGGGTTCTCGAGCGGCACTCCTCGCCCGTGAGTGAAAAGGGGTTGGTGTTGTGGGGAAATAAAGTCTATTGTCCGTGACGCCACCCACGGTTGTGGTGATTGAGTGTACACCACCGCTGCTCTATATGGGAATCCCGGGGATGGTGAGGCGGAGCAGCCAGTTGTTGTGTTGTCCCTCCGTGGGTAGGGGTTGGTGATCCCGGGGCCCAGTGAGGTGCAGGGGCGCAGGGGCAGCGCTGTGCCTTGCGGCACTGAGGTACTCACTCAGCCAGTAAACACAACACAGTTCTCGGTAAACAAACGGCTGGTTGGACGGGTCCCTCGGACGGTTCACGGTGCTGCGGTTCCCTGCAGTTAGCGGTGACGGTCTCTTCCCTGCACCTTTGAAATGTCTGTTTGGTAGCGATGGATTCCCACCGGTTACCCGCTCCCCGACTACAATCTGGGCCGGAGGAGCTCCACACTTTGCCCGCAGGCGCTGGCCCTGGGAAACTGGTGCCTTGGCGGTGGCGATGTTTCCCCGTAGTGGTTGGACCTTTGCCGTCAATCAGGACTTGCTTGTTGGGAGACAGACGTCCCCTTCACTAACGGATTTGGAAATTTACGGCGACTCCAAGCCTTGCCGGGATCCGAAAGGCCCCTGCCCTGGTGCTGACTGCCCTTTGTATACTGCTCCAGACCCCCGGGCACACAGCCTCCGTGGTCCTTCCAGCAACCTCCAGACAGTCCCACTGCAGACCTTCACCGCCGTCTGCTGACCTTGCTGACTCCGTCTGGGCACACAGCCACAGACCAACTTCAGGCTTTCTGTCTCTTTCACTGATGTTTCACTTCACTCTAGCTCCCTCCTGAGCTACACTCCTCTCTAGCCCTCAGCTAGACTTCAACTGCCTCCTCTCACTTTCACTTCCCTCACTCGACTGCCTGGTACTTCCTGCCTCCAGAGCTGTGTACTCCTTGGTGGGCGGACACCAACCGCCTGGCTCCACCCCCTGGTGTGAACACCAGCCCCTGGAGGAAGGCAACAAGGATTTGTAGGTTAGCTGGTGTACCTGCAGGGAATGTGGGGTGTGTGTGGTGTTGTGACCTGTGACCCCTGGCTTGCCCAGGGCGTCACAGTGTCACCTCTAGTGTTAAAGAAGTTGTCCAGTTACCAAAACTGATTTTTTTTTTCTGATAAATCTTGCTAATATGTGCCCCTCAACACATCTATTATGTTTTTTCAGCAAAATTAGGTTTTATTGTGCACTAGCAGCACATGCTCATTGCTGGCTCCAGCTCTGATGGGGTTAATCTCTCCTCTGACTTCCTGTGTCAGTTCCTAAAAGTTCCAGAATTCTTTGTGGCTCTAGGGCGGTGTCTAGCTTATCTAACACACCCCCCTCAGCTCTCCACACAAAGCCTCCTCCCTGCCTCTTCCCTGTGTGGATGAGAGAAATCACACAGAGACATCCGAAGAGAGTGGGGAAAGAACGGGGGGGGGGGGGGGGGGGGGGGGGGGGGTCAGAGGTGCTCTGTCCCCAACTGTCTCCACTCTGTGACTTGTGGTGCAGGTGACAGAGTGCAGACAGTGTCTTGCTGCTGGGAGGAGCAGATGATCACACTGCCCGACACCGGCCGCTCTCCTGACATCGCAGCAGAGCGGGCGGGTGGACAGTGTGATCACATACTTACGTGCAGGGGGGATTCAGCTGAAGAACTCCCCCCCCACCCCCCCACCCCTCCACAGTGACGTCCTCCGGATCCTCCCCTCGATGCTGGGCTGTGATGTGCGGTAGTCACCGCCCACAGCCCTGTCACTCAATCTGAGTGGTGCCAGCCTCCTCTGACGTACCCGTCTTGTTTGAGAGCCCGGAAATGCCGGGACGTCAGAGGATGCTGGCGGCCACAGCTCCAGGGGGTCATGTGACAGGCACTGAGCGTGCAGCATAGCGCCGCTCAGTGCCAGAACTGGAAACAGAAGACAATGGAGAAAACGCCTAGAAAGGTAAGTAGAACTCCTACAGAAAATAAAAAAATGGGTGAACCACCCCTTTAAAGGCATGCACCGTGATAAAAAAAAAAAAAAAAAATGGATCCATTAACAAATTACATAATGGATAATCTTCCGTTATGATCTATTACCATATGTTACCCATACATTGTTCTACGCTGTAAAAAAAACTATAAGTTTACTACCCATTTTTCTCCAGACAAAAAAGTTGTGCAGATGTTTTTGTTTTTAACTAAAGGACAAATTGGCAGAAGGAAAGGAAGCAAAAGTAGACTTTTTATGACACTTTTGTGTTCCAATTCAAATGAATGAGTCCTGTACTGGAACATTTTGTTTGTTTTTGATCCTAAAACTGATAAAAAAAAAACCCTCAAAAACCAAAAATAACTTCTGGCATGTGAACATAGCGTACAATGACAAGACCTATACACACACTGAAAACACTCATGCTCAGTTTCCTTTCATGGACTATATTAGAGGCATAATTATGCCAGTATCACAAGACATATGATCGGTCATTCAAATAACATTACCAATACCCATAGAAGTGTTTCCCACTGGCACTGACAACACCCACACACCGAAGAGTAAGGCCACATACGGTACACACATTAAGTATTTGGTGTTTTTTTTACCTCAGTATTACAAATACTGAGGTAAAAACTCTCTAAATACTCAACATGTTCACGTGGCCTTACAAATACTGTGGTAAAAAAGTCACCAACTACTCAGTGTGTGCACGTGGCCTAAAAATACTAAAGTAAAAAACCCACAAAGTACTCAACGTATATACATGGCCTTACAAATACCTCAAAAACTCACTAAATACACGTACACGTGGCCTTACAAATACTGAGGTAAAAAAAAAACTTACCGAATACTGAACGTGTGCACTTGGCCTTACCTTTATTCTGTGAACTACATCCACACAACATTATCAACATATTGGAATAACAACACCAATATGCAGATATGCCGCCCCTGCAGTGGTCGAACCGCTTGGATCCAGGGGTTGCTGTGGCTCGAAGGTCTCCGGACCCGGCCACTTCAAATGTAAAGGGGGTATTTACAGGGGAGTAAGAGTTCGTGATGCCACCCGTGGTTCGCGGTAAGGGGAGTACCGCCACTGCCGATGGGAGTACTCGGGGGAGATGGAGTGGGGCAGCCAGATGACGTTCCTTCC